>NW_008752086.1:19465-95010 GCF_000715545.1 Opisthorchis viverrini | reverse complement strand
TGGAGAAGTAGATGTGGAATTTTTGTTGGGATGTCCTTCAATCACCAATCGGTTGTGCATTTTCATTGAGATAGCCTTCATGTGTATTTCCAATCAGACGATAAGGAGCTGGGCTACTCACGTGACCAAAAAAGGTTATTGAACTCATTCAATCTGTGAGACCGTCTTGGGTCAACACACCGTACAGACCTGACCTTAACCAGGTACTACCTGATGGGTTTCACACGCACACACACACACACACACACACACAGGAAAGGACCACAAGATTTGCTATTCTGATGAATGGAAATCGCGAAATCTGCTTACACTGGAAAAGCAAACTTGCTGAACTATAACAGGACATATCCAACGAACGGCAACAGAGCTGTCGTAGAATTGTGTTCAACAGAGCGGAAATACATTGCAGCGGATGGGGCAGAAGGGAGAACCAATCTATTCAGAATAATCCTAAAAAATGTTGATCTGAATGTGATTTTGCAGAAGTTGATCCCACTGATATAGCTGAGATATCACCAGATCAACTTCAACAAGTTCTTCGAAAAACCGCGCTTCAAGTGTACAAGACTACTGTCAACTGCTTGAACTCGAACCCTAACTTCATGTATGTGGATGAACCGATTGAGGTAGAAGGTAAATTTGACTATCTGGACAAGATTATCAGTCCCGGTGGCGCATGATGATGATGATGATGTTTTCATCTGGATTGGGAAGACCAGAGCAGCTTTTGTGAACCGGAGTCACCTGTGGCGTGGACGTGACATCAGCTTATCCTTCAGGGGTCGAGTTTACAACTCTGCGGTGCGCTCCATATACGGCCCCTGCGCGCCGAGGGCGTCAAAAGACTTTCAGTGTTTGACCATCGATGTCTTCGGAGCATGGTCCGAGTCTGGTGGGAACACCGGATCAGCAATTCTGAAGTACGTCGAATGGTATTCGGGATAAATAACTCACCTTGGTTAGATGAACTGACCACATTGCATAGGTTGAGCTGGCTTGGCCACGTGCTGCGTATGCCAGTCGACTGACTTCCTGGAAGGCTGTTTTTGCCACAACCACTTGAAGGGTGGAAGAGAGCCAGAGGCGGTCAAACGATGACTTGGCAGCGAAGTATGAAAGCCATTACCAGCAAACTCAGCTGCGCTGGTCATTGACGTCTTCCTGGATTGGAGACATTATCAGACATGGTCCAGCCGCGTCCCCAATGGCGCTCATACATTCAAGCTAATGCCTTCAATGCACAGCTCCCTTCCAAACCCCCCACTTAACAGTCCACCTTCAGTGCTGTATTCACGCGCTAATTTATCAGCTCCCGCCTCCAATGCGCAGCTACAACCACTGTGCGACAAGTACGGCGGTTATTACTGCTGACAATGATGATGATGATGATGATGATGATGATGATGATGATGATGATGATGATGTTGGGCGTACTCCCAATCATTATGGTGACGACAAGACCCTCTTGATAGCGTATCATTCAATCATCTCTACGTTTTCTGTCTGTGCTGAGTGTAGTCGGCACCTAGTTTTCCCTTTGTCGCATCTTTCGAATTTTTCGGTCGAGCTTGCAAACCTACGAGCTATACTGTTCGATAGCGCTTAGTTTCCACTGCTTGGTTCTTACAGGTTCTTGATGTCAGCCGTTCATCTTAATTGTGGGAGCCAGATTCTCTTCCGGGCTGCACAGGAGTTTATATTTCAGGCTCTCATAGGCCACTTGTTTTCATAGGCATACAGGAGATCACCCAACAGGGTACGTGTGACCTTTTTTCATTATTTTAACTCATGGATATCATTCTAGGTTGCTGTGGTTACTTGTCATTTATTCATGAGAAACAGTTGACTGCCTCCAACATTTAGTGTGACAGTTCTCCCCTGTTATTTATCTTACATACCTGGACCCGATCCACAGCCGCTAGTTTGGTGTGATAATTTGTTTAGGTAATACTGAAGGGTACATTCGAGATCGAGATAACTCAGTGGTTAAGACACAAACTTACTGATCGGAAGGTCCGTGTTTCGACCCAACCTCCGCAAACTTACTGATCGGAAGGTCCGTGTTTCGAACCCAACCTCCGCACATCGACTGCTTCTGTCTGTGTCTGGGCAACCTAATAGCATTTCGGTCCTCTCTCTTCCTTCGGGTGGCATGCCCGCTAGGCGTCGAAAGGGTGTTAAAGCTTAATGGTTATTTTTCTGTTCACTGGAGTCTGTTCATGCCAATGAGGTTATCAAACGGCAACCAACCAAACGCCTTCAAGAGCCAGCGTCCATAATCGTATAGCAAGGCCGTCGGAAGATTTTTCATACGACTGCAACAGTAGCAAAGTGCCTTTCATATGTCATAAATAAGAGACTGAGTTAGGATTTACTTAGGCCCCTGTCAAAATCGACTCAGTTTGCAAGTAAGTGGGTGAGATGGCTCAGTGGTTAGAGCGCGAAGTTACTGACCGCAAGGTCCGTGGTTTGAACCCAACCTCTGCATCATAACTTCCCCTATCTAGGGTTGGGCCGCCTGGCAGTATCCTTGTGCTTCCTTTGAGTAGCATGGCAGCTAGGCTTCGGAAGGGTGCTACGGTTGATCGCAAGTGAGTGTAGTTCACCTTTAGCAAGACGCCTTCCAGCGTCTGCATTCTTCTGTATGATTTGAAACTACTTTCGAGGGAACTATCCTCCAAAGCTTAACCCTCCACCAAAGACGTGACCTTGATCGATGGCTCAGTATTCGTTTTTTTGGGATACACAACTCTACCTAAGGGGTACCGATATATCAGGAGGTAACATTTTGCCCCAGTGGTTAACCCTCCGACTGACGGACAATGCTTTTTTGAAGTCTCACGGGTAGTGGCTTCTCATGAGACTTGTGTGGATTTTTGCTACTTTATTATAAGCCTCAGCTTGTTTCCTACTACTCACGCTGTTGGAGCAACATGGTGGTAGCTTGATTTGTTTTGCCCTCTAAACTGTTGAGCTGCTCAATTTCGCTACGACCAAGGTGCATCCGGACAAGGTATCTCAAGAGAACCTAAGAGAATGTAATATAAATATGGGATTTGGATATCAGGTATAATGCTTTAAATTACACCAGTAAGGTGCTGATCAGTGTTCAGATGCTTGTACAACTACTGAGAGATTACACTTACAATCTTGCATAAGCCAAACAGTGTCTTGGTTATATTATTTTGCATTTCACTATCACCCGTCATCTGAATTTCGCAATCGCGTTTTTTTGGGGTGACGTTTAATCCAATCGTACACGAAAGGTTCGGACGGGTGTGACGAATATCGTACTCATCGTTTGCACTTAATAATCTGCAGGTTGCACATCCTAACAAAAGTGTGTCGAATGGAATGCAGTTCTTGCGAATTATGGAACTGCACATGTATGTGTTCAATCCGTCCTGTCATGTTTTCTCGTTGTTCTCCTTAATTTAACATCGACCGCAGTACAGAGGCCAAAAGACGTTTCTTTCAGGGCCACATAGGGACATATAAGTTGTCCAAGCACGCGTGTGAAATGTGCATCGTCGGTTGTACGAGAAAAGATCGTTCACCCTATTAAGTCTCGAGAATGTCCTCTATATAACGATTCGAAACCAGTGAGGTGCAGTGGTTGGTTCTTACCGTTTAAGGCCACTTGTTTGGCGACAACGGTGGCACAAAACAGCCTATGTACTTCAAACACTAGCATTTATTGGGCTGCTGCTTAATCAGGCAATAGATCCGTATTCGTGCGAGCCTTACAAATGTGCACTTGGCGAAAACGCAGATCCGTAGTTTACTTCGTACTGTTTCTGCTACCGTCGCTCATGTAGCTTTGACCATCTTTTCACTTTGGATTCTTGGACATCTCATTTAAGTGTTCAGAAATTGAGTTTGTGTAAAACCACTTGAACTGTACTAGCGCGAATCATGTCGGCCGAAGATAGTTTGCCTGTTGGCTTGGTGAGTAAGGTACCGTATACCACTGATCCATTCGCACTTCATAGGCGTTTATTCGGTCTCATGTGTTCATCATTTTATGCTTACCGTTAATCCCTCGTGTGTCCACTTTGTGTTAATCTTCGCTAATCGTATTCTGCAGATGCAGTGTATTGAAGCCCACCTTGCAGTTTAGTTCAGTTTGGAGTGCACAGTTGTTTTCTCCTCAGTGGTTAAATGCTTTAACAGTGATGCATTAGCCAATGTTTTTTTGGAATAAACTTTCTGTGTCAGTAGACGTAATGATGACTGTATTTGTGGGAAATCGCTTCGCTACAGGGCGTGTTTTTCGCGTGTTTCCATCCCAGGAAGACAATCTGCCCAGCACGTATGTCCACAAAACGCACTCCTTCGTCTGGGAGGAACAAATGGCAGCCACCGGGTTCTATAAGTTTTTCCGCTGCTCAAGACGAAGATATAAGTGGTCTGGATGAAGCGGTTCAAAGCTTTAGTAGAGCTAACCAAGCAGTTTTACCGAATATTTCGTCAGCCACTGGACCTGTGAGTGCTTACTTTGCGTGCTGTGATATCCTAGGCTGGTGATGTGTTTTTAGAGCGTAGCATGTGCCCATTTAATAGTGTCGTTCAGCTAATCAACAGCTAGTTTCTGTTGGAGGAGGTAGTTATCAGAATGGATATAGGAGGAAATACGTTCATAATTTTTGATTAAGGGTCAGACTCCTTTCAGTTTCGGCACACTACGAGAACTGAACGCTTTCACCTTATTGTGATAAAGATTTCATCCATTTCTACCGAATAAGTTTGACTGTCTTGGGCAAATATTTACGAAGCTTGACTGGTCACCCTTAGTTGCAGTTTCAGATGATTCATTTGAGGCCTTTTTATTTTCGGGTTAACTACTTTACTCAACAACTACCTGATCCTTCGCCGGAAATGCTCTTTTTCCCAAAACCGCTGCGGGCGGAATGAAAAGTTCTGCGTAAAAATGCATTTTGTTGTGTGTATGCTCACATCAATAACCACCTCAATCTACCTTCATTTTGTCGTGATTTTTGTTTGACCCTCATTCTCAGTTATTGGTGCACATTCGATTTTAAACATGCGGCACTGTGGCTTCAGCTGTTTGTTGAGAATTAGCGGCTGTCCGGTTTTCCACTCTCACGGCATTCGAGAATGGGTTAAAGGAATATATGACGGATAACTGCGTGGCAGTTGTGCGTGTAGTGAGTAATCGAAGCACCAACGCTGTTTTGCATTACAAGTAGGTGTAATACAAATGCAACAGGCGGCCAGAAAAATCAACGGAATATCGAGGAATCCGAAGAAGCTGGTAAACTGAGCGTATTTGCTATCAACAAACAGTGCGCGAAGCACGGACTAACTAGTGCGTTCTTCTCTGGAGAGACACGGGAACTACCTCTTAGTTACCGTTTATTTTCCTGAACACAAACATAAGATGACCAAGTGGTTGTACGATCGGCTTCCGGTGAATAGATGGCTAACTGAAGCACAGTTGGGCACCTACAGGGCCCTGCTGAAGTACAGGCATCGTGACCCCTAGCCGAATGTTGTGTGCGTCAGCTAGGTTCATTCAGCTGTCCGTCATGATCGACATCGATCACATCCAGCTAGTTGGTAAGGCGTCATGAACCCCTTGCCGCGTGCAAGTCGTATGTGTTGGCTAGTTCCACACAGCAGTACGCTCTGATCGAGAATATGATCGCCCTGGCATGTTTTGCCAGTTACAATGGAGAACTGTGCTGCAGTTTACCGCAAAACTTGACCTACGGGTACAGGTCATCATCTGTTCTTCAAACCTCATGCGAGTTATGCAAAAATAATGAACTCATCTATCGAGACGACCGCATTTCTCGAGACCCCACAACACAGAATTCGGTATGCGTCCAGTCAAGCAGAATATACATAGCAAAAACTAATTGCGGGAGTGACACCGCACATTTTGCGTTCACAAGCACAGTGTAGACCGTAGAAAGCCCAATGAATTATTACGGCTGCAGAATGACCTGTGACTTTCGTCCATTGTAAGCAATTAACGTTTTACTGCAGTTCGCAAAATCTTATTCCATTAGGCACCGTTTTTCCAATCGGTGACTGGCGACCTTGACGATTCGCTTACTTGAACAAATCATCCATGTAGATAATTCGCAGAAAAATTCATTCTTCAGTATGCGAGGTGATACCCATGAAAACTTTGTGGTTTTCAAGAACTCAATTTCGTTTTGCGAATACCGTGCGGCCAACAACTGACTTTTCTTTACTTTTATTAAAAGCCGCGCCTTTCCAATCCTGTAACTTTGGCTCCCGATTCTGGACTACAACAACCAGCTCTTGATAACAACTCCCCGGTGTCGTTTGAGCTTGCGGTGGATGCCACTTCAATCATGGATGATGAACTGGGATCGGTGGCGGCGCAAACATCCGTGTCTAACTTACTGATGGACGCTCTAAATGATGGGCCATCTGACGTCACTGTCGCTGCGACCAAGCTGCAACAAGACACTGTTGCTACAGATCCAATCGTAATCACTGGGCGATCGTTGGATTCCGAAGCAGACGTTCTTGTGCACCATGTTTTACCCAGGTAAATTTGGTAGTCAGTGTTTGTTTGTGCACTTATCTCCTACTCCACCTTAAGAATTACAGCCACGGGCATTTCCTGAGATACGCACACTTGTAGTGGCGTGATTTTTCTCGTTGACGTACCCTACTAGATATACTTTTGGTAGTTCCTTGGTCCGTGTTGATGGAGTTAAAACTGTACACAGTATCTGTAGACAGATGTTACTGTTCTGTTACCACACGGACGAGAGCAGATGTTCACGTGAATCACTGCTAGAGCCTAGACATTCCTTTCACTGTCGTTTGTTTCTTACGGATTAACTAGTGCAAGTGCACAGCAGTCCGGTGATTACGTGTTAGCGACTGTTTTCAAAGTGTGTAACTCTCCCTGCTTGTTGAAAACCCTCAGAGATAAAACACCAAATGTGTTTGCCCGTGGAGCTAAAGCGGGCATGAAATTCCGTTTCTTGTCAGATATTTGTTTTCATTACTGGAGAATTTGGTGTAGTCAATTAAAATGTCCTGACACTCTACACCAGCGGAGGCCTAAGGTTTAGAAAAATTCAAATTCCAAGCCTACGAGTGACGGGTATTATGTGTAGTACATGTTGTTTATCTCAGAATGCTGTCCAAAGCTACTTCAGCTTTTCAATGGTACGTTTTAGTTGGAGCCCACTGAGACCGTTTTCATAAATTTCCGCTGTACAGAGGGCTAGTTCTCTGTAATATCATTCTTAATGCTTGGTTTTGATCAGGCTTAATAGTGGTCTTGTTCACCATTTCCAACTTTTTTGTGATTCACCACGATCAAGCCCTCATTTTTCAGTCTTCCTATTTTATATGAATGCATTGGTGGACGAGTGATTTGGCTGTTTATGATGCAAGCCAATCCAAATTCGAATGGGCGATCGGTATGTTCAGATGGTGATAGGACGTAGCATTTATTGGCCGTCGTTATGTAACTTTTAGAATGGATGAATCTTGTTTTGTATGATTACGCTAAAGAATCCCGCCGTGCAGTGAATGCCAAAGTAGAGATAAGCCCAGGACAATAGCATACTGGTTTTTAGGATCGAGATGACGGGTGCATGTTTGGAGTATCCATCTGATATGTGATTTAGTGTACACCAGTCAGTCAATCACTCCTGGCTTTTGTTATCTCATAGCTAGTTGCTGTCCGATTTTTAGTCGGAAGATCGTTTCGCATTTGGTCATTCAGAAGGGAAAGTTGCGCTTGCTGCTGATGCTATCTCATAATTGATGAACCTCGATTACTCAATCTGTGTTGTTTTCGCACGCGTTGTCGACTGTTTTTCACACAATTGTGTATCGTCTTCGTGTGTCTGAATTGTTTTGATCTAACCGACGCGTTCATTTTGTGCCCGCGCAACATTTCTCAGATCTTCTGCACCGGATATTTGTATGGTTCCTACTGCGTCCAACTTGGATGATCCGTTCACCTCTCCATCTGCACCAATCCGGCCACCTCCGTTCCAACCACGAGCCCCACCTGAACCGGTGGCAGCCGCAGATATCCACGCACTCTTAGATTCCTTTACACCGCCTAAGGGGAATGGAATTCTTGATTCAGAGCCCAGCAAGCGGACAGCGCCGCCTATACCACCTTGCTTTATTGCTCCAACCAGTTCATCTAGTTTGGAGGAAGATCCGCTGAACATTAGTGATCAGGTATGAGTGTACCAGGTTGATGACCGTTCAAGTAACTTCGTGGTGCTCATATCTTGCTATTACTCGGTAAGCGACCATGGTGTTGGAAGCTTGCTGGGAAAGCTTAGCGTATACGCGAGCTAAAGGACTTTTAAGTGAAATACACATATGATTATAGTGTTATATATGCCTGTTGGGGATATCAATATCCCCCAGAAAACGCTGTTTTTATGTGTGCTAGCGAACTCCTGGCATCTTCAAGGTCAAACTATGAAAAATCAATGGCCTATTGATACTCCAAGAAAATTCAAATCCGACCACGTACAGGGTACCATTCTTTCCACGGACTTGGGTTCGGAAGCTCCGGGCATCGCCTGTTGATTTGTTTTTGGATTATTAAAGTTTGTGTCCGAGGTTCTCGTCTTCTTACTATTCGCCGTGCTAGGAGTCTGTATCAAGCAACATAGCTGGGGATAGAGTATTGCCACAATCCGCATTATCATATTGTTTGCTCGCTGCGTGACCGAACCGTAACATATTTGGCGACGCAAGATGGAGGCAGAACAACTCAAAGTAATGTTTGAGCAACAACTGCAACTCATCAAAGTACTTACGGAGCGACTATCAACTACATCTTTGGCTTCACCGGCGGCGTCGAGTGTCCCACAGTCGGTTGATGGAATCGCTGGCAGTATCAACGAATTTTGCTATAAACCCTCAGCTGGCATAACGTTTGATGCTTGGTTTCGTCGCTATGAAGACCTGTTCAGGGTCGATTTTTCACTTCAAGATGATAGTTGGAAGGTTCGCCTCCTGCTCCGCAAACTTGGACCCGCAGAGCATGATAATTTGAGCTGAAAACTGAGACAGCTTCGAAAGAGGAGAGTGTGACCGGCAGCTCAGTATTTGATCCAACACTTCTTCCCAGGCGGTGGACAGACCGACGCCGCCGCCAGCCGGAGCGTATCCAGGTCGACCCCCGTCGAGTACGCTACTGACTTTTCACAAGGGGAGGTGTTGGGGATATCAATATCCCCCAGAAAACGCTGTTTTTATGTGTGCTAGCGAACTCCTGGCATCTTCAAGGTCAAACTATGAAAAATCAATGGCCTATTGATACTCCAAGAAAATTCAAATCCGACCACGTACAGGGTACCATTCTTTCCACGGACTTGGGTTCGGAAGCTCCGGGCATCGCCTGTTGATTTGTTTTTGGATTATTAAAGTTTGCGTCCGAGGTTCTCGTCTTCTTACTATTCGCCGTGCTAGGAGTCTGTATCAAGCAACATAGCTGGGGATAGAGTATTGCCACAATCCGCATTATCATATTGTTTGCTCGCTGCGTGACCGAACCGTAACAATGCCATCCATTAACGGCTAACCAATTTCCAAAGTCAGACAGCCAATCATCTGTCTGATTTAGGCGCTCTACTGTTTTGGAAACAGTTTTGCCATAGGAAAGATCTGCTGCCAAGCACCAGCTTCTCCGGGGCATTTTGAGCTGAGTATTGGACGCTCAGGCGACTCGGTCCCCTAGCTAGCTAATACTTTGCACAGATATGCCGAAAACCACGTATCTCAATTATCCACGGATTCCATGATCTCACCATCCCGATGGGGTATACCTTGCATCGAGGATTGTTTTCGATAGTCCCTTTGAGCTGGACATCAAAACTCCAATAATTTTTAGACGCATCTTTCAGATTCGATTAAAGTGTAATTTTTAGAGTCCTAAACGTTGCATTACTCCGGCATGGGAAATTTTTTGCGTTCCTACGGCACGTCGGTAACGGTCTCATAGTTTACATTCGTTCACGCTATTTTTAAAGAGTGGGGCTGAGGGCGCTTCTAGCCATCGAAAAACTGAAATTTGTTTTCGGTGGTCATCAAATGAATAAAGAAACGACGTGCAAAGCTTCAGTTGGCACTTTCTGGGAACCTGTGTAATAATTGTCATTGACCCTTGTCCAGTTGACAGACTTACTGTTTCGTTTCCTGTAGCGGGTGCGGTAGTCACTCGTAGTATAAACAGCTCCTCAATTCTCACGCACGATCCGCGCACCAACATGTGTGTCCTCGTCTTAGTTTTCTTCAGTTGCTTGAACCTACTGCTAGTGGTCTTTAGCAACCTTTAATTTTGTGTATTGCCTCAGACTGTAATCAGAAACGAACCAAGCGACCCACCCCATGAAACAAGACTGACGGAGCTATTTTTGTAAAAGCAAACGTGTGAAGTTGGTTCGATATTGAGCCATCACAACGCAAATCGGCACCGTCCAACTCCTCTCAGTTAACCGCCGATATGTTAAGCTTCTTCACCACCGTCTAAGCTTTTTTNATTTGAAGCGGTTCAGATCCTAGTCTAGCATCTCCGTAGAGCAATTTAAGCATTTGGAGAAACCGAAGGGTAATAACAAACCAGTTTAGTCCTACTTATAGTGTATGTTTTAATATTACCTACGCCTACGGGGCGGATGCACGCTGACCTTCTTTAGGGAAAGTGTGATCTACTGCAACAGGTGTCCAAGAGAAGCCTTACTTTAACAAGTACAGTCATTTGCATACCAACTTATTTTTCACTTGAGACTCACCTGAGTCCCAGCTGATTCTCTGATTTATGGCATTCAACTGAATTTGCTGCATCAGGTCGCCTCGTGTTTCAGTTGATACGGTATTTCAGATGTCCTAATATATTGTACAGACTTAATAAGCTACTCATAAGCTTTCTGGAAACTCTTCGACAGTCAAAGATCGGTCGCGTCATTCTTGGGGACTGCGCCTACCTGATGAGCCCCAAGAAGGGCGAAGCCGGTCGTGGGCTGTCGAGGAGTTTTCAGCAACCTTATGAGTAATGTGTTAGGCCTTATTTTGCTTTCATTGTGTTGTCTTACGCGCATGTACCCAGATACACTTCACTGGACAGAAGTATGTTAGTTATTGAAGCAGTCTCCACGAGAACGTGTTATTTAGTGCCTTTCGTCGCACGACAATTTGAGTGACGCTCGCGAACATGGGTTGTAAATGTGATCATCCCCTCTGCAATGACCACATCCGTGAGAACCTGACTCTAGGTACTTCCTTTGATGCTTTCCAAGAGAAGCGACTTTGTCTATCTCTTGGAATGCTCTTTCCAGGGGAAGTAAGCCTTGAAGGCACGGATAAATCATTCAACTAGCGTTTAGGCGTAGCTAAACTGACATCCAAGGATGTATTTGAGCTATACCTGAACAGTTCAAACAAATCAGAAAACATGACAGAACCCACCTTATAGATATTCAAGGATTAGCTTCAATTATTATTAGTGTAAGTGATTTTTATAAAGCACGGAAACTGGAATTTTTATGCCTGTCAGTTTTGGAGATTAGACTATTAATATCATAGTAGTCACTTCTGGCTGCTGGTTAATGGCCTTGTCTCCAATGAATATGATCCATAGCGCGTCTTGGGCGGTTCTTACCATTAGTGCTAATCTGATTGATTCACCCTAATATCAGAGTATCCTCGTTAAACATACCATTCTGGTTTTAATCCTTTATCTGTCAGCCACTGTCTTTTGGTGGGGATACGCAACCGAACGATGGGGCGTCAATGTTTCCTGATCAGACACACGCTCCTGAGTTCGGCAGAGGTGCATCCAGGTCTAGAAGCGAATCTCTGGGTTCCTTGGGGAAACTAACCACTCATCTTCCTCCGACAGCTGCGACTGTTGCTCATAGCTCTTTAAGTGAAGATGTACCACGTGTGACAAGACGCGTAAAACCTCGTCGGTCCCCAAAGTCTGGTACCAGGTAGGTTTTCATAGTCTACAAACTCCCCATTCTCTTCGCTTCTTATAGGTTAGTATTTATTGATCAGTACGTATTCTCCAAAAAAATAACTGCTCTTAGACTTCCTGGGCAGTAAACCTGGGAATTTTTCTTATGTTCAAGCGGAAAACTTATTGATGGTTCAGCTGCGCTTCATACCGTGTACTCATGCTGCATCGAAAGGCCTCACCGCGAATATGTGCCTATAATGCGCACTTTTGCAAGCGACTTAGTTATCCGCTCAACGATAATTTGGTGAATTTAACGGTTCCACTAAAGTATGGTGTTTCTCTAATGAAGCCCATTCGCTAGACCCGGACAAGCCCTGTTATTGTGGCATGTCCTATTTGGGGTGGGTCTTTTTCAAGGACACTTTTGCAGTACTGACGAAGCGATTCAATTTTTGATTAGTTCACAGATGACAACTTCTTGGGATTATACTTTGGAATGAATGATGTCTTCCTTTAGAAACCGGACTACTGCAACATTCTTATCTTAGCAACCACCGGATTCCTATACCAGTTTTACTTCCTTTATCGAATCCTTGACTAATCCCACATACTTTTGAACCGCATCACTGTGCATTACAGAATCCGTTGTTCGTTGCGATCTTTTGTGGTATTTTGCTCCAAAGCTGTTTTCGTTTCTTCCCGTTTCAGTGTCCTTACGGGAACTGGGCTCTTTTTCGCCGCAGGCCTTGTCCTCATTCTTGCGTCGTTCTATTTTTTCTCGGCGTTTGCTTGGGGCTTGGCGTTCGGGATCATCTGCACTTTGCTCGTAACTTGGCTGCATCGTATAATTTGGCCCAGTTCTGCCGACTCAGACATTCCGCTGTGTCACATTTCTGGCCTGCCCTTAGGTGAATTGTGTTGCTCCCTGCACTGCCAATCGGTGGCACCAGGCTGCGCTCCGAGTAGAACAACATGGTGGCCCATTTTTGCTCCGGCCATTCCTCCATTACGCAAAAATCCGCCACGGTTGCGTGACTTACAGCCACTAACTGTTCCGTACATGAAGGATGAAGATGTCAGCTCATCGGCTTTGAGTGGGCCTTTGGGTACTGGGCTTGGCTTCAGGTTTGACAAAGCCGACCGACCCATTTACAAGGGGTGGATGAATGAAGTAAGTCCATATATCCTGTCAGATGGGTGCTGATTTCATGTGTGATCTTGGAAGTGAAGCTCGGTACCGTGGTCAACAGTGCTGAAAATTTGTCCGGTATTAGCGGCGACTTTACAGTGCGATTGTTTTTGGCTTCATTGTTTGTTACCTGTACCCGTATACTGCTTTTCGTACGCGTACACATGAGTTCGTTTCCCAGTTCTCAGTGAGAATAGGGAATAAATCTGAGCTGATCGCCTGCATGGTCTGCTGGCTAGTTCATATCTTTGGGGTAAGATAATTGAGGGTATCAGATTTTGGGGTTAGTTACCTAAAGTGCCGTTTTACTTCAGCTCAAGAGGTTACATGGACACTAATTCTTCAGCGGATTCAATCGAGAATCACAGGAAATCAATAGTTATCTATTCACACCCTATCACAAGTGCATTAAGAGAAATCCGAAAAGACTACGAAAATGAATACCTCAGAAGCCTTAATAAAATTAATTGGGTGAACAGAACGTTTTATCAACAACGACGATGGCGTGAACCCCCAAGTTTCAACGTCTAGACATCTCTTCCTCGTACCACCGTGCCACGACGCTGCAGATCTCACAAGGTTATAGACGTTATGTATCATGTTCTAAGATGAGGGTCTGGCTAGGTGGAACCGCAGGACTTCGGTAATTTCCCGAGAAGACTGTTATCTGACGTATAAAATCTTCGAATTCGGCCTTTTTGGTTGATTAATCTCAGTAATGTCAGAACATTTCTCGCTGTTTTTTCCCGTCTGTTTTGTTTGAAGGACATACCACTATTATGAACGTAATTTTAAGAAAAAAAAGCCCCTTATTCTGACAGAAAAACTAATCTGCCTTCGATTGTATGAGTGCTTTCAATGGTGTGCATAGCTACATAGATATCGATAAAGCCATACCGTTGATTTCACCATTTCCAACGCGTGACACGACGAACCCAGGCATTCTTCACTTCCAGGCCTGCCTGATGTGTGTTGCTGTCAGTTACAGGAGGCTTTTCACGTGATAACGAATTTTGGGTTTGCTCAGCGGTGTGTGCATGCGTATTCTGCTCATAAACGTTGATGTTTTAAGGTGCTAACAGGTTTTTTGAAGGTCACGAGAAACATTTTGGTGTAGTCTGAATTCCGTCTTCACCAAAAGTGTCAACGGACGTAGCTGGATACCCCTTTGCACTCAATCGTCTGTATTAAGAAAGTAGGGTTACCCAGAGTGCCGTGCTGATTCTCAGTGTCTGATTTTCCCTAAGGCTATAAGGGAATGATGGTTTCACTATTTCACTTCATTGTGACGAGTTCCGTGATTTCCTGTGTTAGTTTTTTTCGAAGTTTTCAGGTTGCTCAGGTTTCTTTGCACCAGTCGACACAATCGCTTTGCGAACAGTGGAGTTTTTTCACCCTGACCTGTCTTTCCGCTCTATAAGACTCTGGGAAGGTACCTTTATTGGCTAATCCTCTCCTTCACCGTAGGTTTCCGAATATGATCCCGAAACACACCACGTCAGTCGGACGCATTCGGTATTCGTCACCCTGGACGGGACACAGCTCCGTCTACAACGCCCACGTCGGAATATTTCCAGACGTTCAATGTGGAATGAAGAGTTACCATCCGGATTATCAACGCGATTTCAGAACCAGCGTATTTTCGATTTGGTGCAAGCACGTGTAACATTACTGCCATCGGGGCTGGTGTCAAAGCGTCTTTGGAGCAAAAAGTACCCTATTGCCATCACGTTACCTCTTCAGCTGAACAGAAAGGTTAGTCTCTTTTCTTGTCTTCACCCGTGTATATTTGAAATCGCACGGGGAAGTGCAGATGGCTCAAGTGGTTAGAGCGCGCATTTACTGACCGGAAGGTTCGTGGTTCGAACCCGACCTATGCGCCTCGACTTCCCCTGTCTAGGCTTGGGCAACCTGGCAGTATCCCAGCCCTCGTGCAACCTTCGGGTGGCATGGCAGCTAGGCACCGAAGGGGTGTTACAGCTGAACGATTCTATATTTGAAATCGCATCGGGAAGTGTAGTTTGTACGTGCTGTTGATTAACTGTTATAAAACAACCTTCGTCTGTATGTGTTACAGTTGCCACAATTATCAGTGTGCTGTTTTAAATCAACGCATTTCTTTGATGGTGTCAGTGATCTTAACAACTTCGCTGCAACCGCTTGCCGGAGCATGTGTATCCATCATAAGCATCTCAAGTCATGTAACATCGTCATCATCATCACATCGCGCTTGTATGAGTTGACTGGCGTTATGCAATCTGTATCAAGAGAGATAGCTCGTGTAGCGTCTAAAATAGAACATCAGTGAATAAAAGACCGGCAGCTTTTCAGAGTTACGACTTGGAGAGTAAGTGGTGCACTTCAGGATGAACTTCATTTGGCGGTGTACACTATCGACCACTTGCTCTTTTGCAACAGTGTCAATATGTCACCACTAACGAAATCTGCGTAGACTTTACTCACGTACTCTGTCATGCTACTTTTCAATCAGGTTACAAGTTTCATGCCACTTTAATGTAAGGATTGCCTAACCTGTGGCTCGCCTGACTGTCATCTCTGTTAGCCCAATATCACTTCGGGATTCCTGCCCTTTTTGCTTTGGATAGACGCTCTCCAGCTTCCCTTATGACCTCTGGTTAAGTTGTACGTCTTTTGGGCTTATTTGCAAATGTTTTCCGTAGTTTACAGCGAAGACATTTTACCTCATGTGGTTGAGACTTCGGGTAGACATTTGAATTTTCACTTGCCTTCTATTAAAGACGAGTGAGACGTTGGGCTCAAAGCAATCCCTGCCATCTTCAGTCAGTGTACCAAACATGCGCATGCAGTCTGTGGCTAGCGCTTCGCAGTCACCAATCAAACATCATTCCCAGGCGGCAACGGCTGAGACTGTACGAAGGAAGGACAATTCACAATCACATACTTCAACTGACCTGGTTGGAGATGATTTCTACGTCGTATCGCACGGCGATGCCTCAGTGGAGACGCTGTACCTTTTTGGTAGAACGTGTCGTGAGAAAGAAGCCTGGTATGGACGTCTTCGTGCAGCTTCCCTAGGCGTACCTTTGTTTTGGACACCACAGTTGGTAAGCGAACATTCGTACTATTTCTGTATTCTTGGGTTCGATGTCAAGTTACCGCACCTACCCACAGTCCTCTGTTGTTCGTTTGTTTAGCCTGAAGAAACAGATGTACAGATTTTAACATTTCCTCTGGTTTAGTTATCTCGTTAATTTTCGGCAACTGTAAACCACCTGTTTCCAATGCATGTTCTGCCACTGACCAGCTAAAGCTTGTCTTTAGGCTGATCTCGATATTTCTCGGCCGTCTTTTATGAATGTCATCAGTTACTCTACTAGTGTTGGATACATCGCAGCCAAAAGTGGGCGGTAGCAGCTATTAGAATTGGTCGAATATTGAAATTCCGTAGCTCGTCTTATGCGGAAAACAAAACTGTACACACAGTTTGCTGCTACTGCGTCCTTAAAAAGTTCTGTTGCGTACCTGTGCCGAAGTCCTGGATTGTCAAGTTGTGAATTCCGTTCATGTGGACTTTGACCGTTTCGGTCGTTTGGTACTTTACCCAAGGCTGGTGTGGTAATCTAGGTTTCTCATATCCTTTTGTCGAACATGGTCATCACGGTCGATCGCACTGTACAGTTGACTATCCATTTGACTGCTCCTAGGGAATGCTCGGTACTCGTAACGGTGTGATGTTCTCTCCTGGAGTGAGCCATTACACGAGCAAACACTGATGCACCGATGTCACATTTTGATAAGAATGCAATGCAATATCAAAATCGGCGAACTACTTCCTGAAAAGATGCACAAAAGACAGATCACGCGCTTGTAGAGGAAATTTCATTAACTTGCGATCGAGTAAAAGCTTGTGTGTCAATCTACTATGAATATCTTAAATCCATTCACATGCGTGTAGGTTTGCTCTCACTGCTTGCAATACACAACTTAACCGACCTGGACGCTGTTGAACGACTCTATATGACCGATAAAAACACATTTTATGGTATCGACTGGCTTGTTTGAGATGATAAAGCATAAACACATTGGCCTGTTCAGATGTGGTAATTTAGTTGCATCCAGCGTGCGTTGGTGTTAACACGTTCACCTCGCATGTCAGGTGTCCGGACTTGAAACCCCGGTACGATCAATGATATACATTGCTGAGCTCTAACAAGAGTGAAACTCAAATCCACTGCTTCGCCCTTGTGGTATGGATTCACCAGGATGTTTGGCCCAGAAGAGAAAGAGGACTGTTCAAACAGTTACATAAATTTGACGTCTACAAAACCTGCAACCACCTACAGCTAAAGCTAAAGGTGGAATCTGGGAAGTGGATAAATCGAGTTTCGAAATTTCTTCTGTATCTGGTTGGTTGTTAATCTATTGATTGTGGAGGTCCAAAGGGACGGGTATTTGTGGAAGACAATTCGCGGACCCGGAAACCCAAAAGAGCAACGTTTGACGCGACAAATGTTTATTTTTGGCACCCGAAACCGAATGGCTCAGGTAAGCAGCGATGTTTTTTCCGTACATTTGATCTCGGTTCACGGCTTGTGTCAGACTGTTGAACACGGCTCACTGCCAACCACGTTTTGGTCTACACATTGGCTCAACATTCAGTTAGGATACGAAATTGGCTACTAAGTTAGAGATACACCATTAATGGTGAGGTGTATCAGCAGATATATGTTCCAATCCCCTTGCGAACTTGTATTCTAGGTTCCTGTGCTTAACGCTGGTTGACGGTTTATCTGCACTGTCATATAAAGGCATTTCAGCTGTATACCTTCTTGGCATCCTAGCCGAACAAATAAGGGGTGTGCAGTACGTCATGTTATTTTGCCATACGAGTACAAGTCACTTATTCTGTAGACGTTTTCCGTTACTCACTTAAGGCTAATCTAACTCTTAGTGCCAGTACACCTGTTTTTTTTTCAAAAGACAGACATTTCCATCTGCGTGTATTGTCTGTGTCTATATTTTGTTTTGTCTCTACATATATTGGCGGAGACTTCGGTGCTTGCGTGTGAAACAAACTGCTCACTGGTGTCGTGTTTAGTCTTGGACTACAACAAAAGAAGAGGTCATTGACAAACTTTTTCCAAACAGTTTTCTAACGGTAGAAGTATTCCCTTTTTTATTACAATGCAGAGGCGTGGCCTCTACTCACAGAGGACTTACGGAGGATGTTAGTGTCTGATCTTTGGTGTCTCCCAAGCATTGGTCAGGTATGTTATGGATTAGTAATGCTAAGGTACGCCAGACGGTCCTGGGGGAAGGGAGCTCTCCCGCAATATATAAATTGCTCACGGTTACTCTATTTAGGACATGTACTTCGCATACCAGAAGATCGTGTGCATCACAAAGCCTTGTTCTAAGTGGAAGTGACCGAGAGGTGGACAGTGTATGACCTGGCAACGGAGTACGGAGACACTAACCAGTAAACTTAGTTGGGTCCGCAACTGCCGCCTCCCTGGATGGGATTCCGGGACTCATCTTACCGATGGTTAATGACACTTGTAGAAATGGCCCAATCGCGTGGTCAGTGGCGCTCGTGCATCAAAGTTATCTCTTTCAATGCGTGGCTACCCGATCCCCCCACTAACTGAACATAACATCGCCTCCAAGTCTTGTCTATATGCTGCGCAATGTCCCGTTTTTCGATGATCGAAACTGTAGCAGCTGGAATTAGTCTGCCTTCGTTACACGGTTTATAGCTGATAAGTTGAATCGATTGATTATGTTGTTTCAAAAGACGCCTCCTTTCGACTGGCTTCGGCACGTTCCCAAAAAAGATATCCACACACTTCGATGCTTTTTGAGCACACACTCACTCCTCCTGGTGTTTTAGTTTTCCCAGTGTCGCAAACTGCCGAGTTTCACTGTTAACTTGCGTGTTCTTTGCTTATACTTTTTACAGATTTAAAAGCTGATTTATTCGCCAGTTTGTCTATCAGTCATGGAGAAATAGGTTCTGTCTCCTTTGAGACCTCAGACTCGCGTCGGAGAGAACAAAGTTACGCTCGGTCGTTGCATAAAATCCTGAGAACAGTGGAGAAACTGGTCACTGATCTTGACTCACGTAGACACGTTCTCCTCACTCTCCCTAGAATGGCCTTACCGTTTTAGAATACCGTATTTGAAAGAGTGGAAGGACAGAAAAATATGGTTGGTGTTGATCTGTAGCGGTCGTTATAGGGAGCGGAGTGCTCCTGACAGACTTAAAGTATGGTCGTGCACGAATCTAACGGTAACTGTCGGCGCGTAGTTGCTATCATTCACCCCATATCCGATACCTCGCTTCCTGAGAATTCGTTGTGTTGGAAGTTGGCCTGTACGTAATGAACACCTCCACCACTAGATCAGATTGCGTGCTTCCTAGAAAGTTCTCTTGTCTAAACTGCGAATAATTTTTGGATCAAGTGACTGTGCTCCTGCAAGCACACCATCTTCGGAGGCACTCCTGAGGACACTAGTGTATTTAAAAAGTTAGTCAACGGGCCCGCTTAGGTTAGGTACAACGAGTTACCAAGGTTATGTTGGGAGCTAAACCATCGAAACACAAATTTGCGAACGTTCGTTTTCAGTCACGTGTCATTGGCCAAGTACTTCTATGAAATAGCGGCCATGGCTAATCAGTATGATCGAGATAGCTCAGTGGTTAAGGCTCCAGCTTACGGACCGGAAGGTTCGTGGTTTGGACGCAACACCCGTTATCTCGACTACTCCTGTCTGGGCTTGGACAAACTGCCAGTATCTCAGCCGTCATGCCTCCTTCCATTGGCATGGCAGCTAGGTACCGAAAGAGTGCTGCGGCTGTGCAGTATTGCAGTATTGTATAGAAGAGTTGTGGTTGATCGATGGGGGCGTGTCAAACCATTACGCCTCTCCTGTTGGTATTTCGTTCTTTTGAGCATTCGTTAGCAGATGCCTTAGGATGGTCTAAAGAAGGCTAAGGAAGTTGGCATACAGCGCTTTCCCACTGGGATGGTGAATCCATTTGAAACACAGTCGGCACACACTGTCATAGTGTCCAGCGGCCAGTGGAGTCGAAAGTGGCTCCTCAAGTCACGGCAGATGGCTGTTGTTGGTGTTTTGGTTGTCTTAGCTTATGCATCCGGTAAACGAACAACATTACACCGTTCCTGTGTTTCTTGGAGTTATTGCTACTCATCGCCACGAATAGACGGGGACAAGTTTCGAAGGGAAAACACAGTGATTCACACTTTATACTTTATCTTGGACCGGCATCCTCTTGTCACAGGGGCTACTAGACCAATATAGCCTCTGCTGGGTATTCGTGATGCACATATGCACACCGAACCAACCAAGATTCAGACACTTATGGCGACAAAAAAGGGTCGCTTATCGACTGATCCAGGCAAGAGCGAATCATCATAATGAGATGACATCCTAAAGTGGTTTCCTAGATTTGTCCTTCTTGGTTTCCACGTTATTGCTTTCCTGTCATCCACCCTAAATTTAGTGTCCGATGTAACCAGTCACCTGTTGGCCGAAAACTGTCCTACTCATTTCTTCGGTAACAGAATAAGGATAAAAAAACGGATGGTTCCATAGTTTTCCGAAGTATTTGGAACAATCCAGTCCACTTCCCATCCGCTCTCCGCATGACCCTATTGTACCATACTAACACTCAAAATACCCATCTTTCAAGCGGAGAACAGTGGCCGCACTTCAATTGTTAGGTGTTAAGACCACTTTTTCTCATTCGGTTGGCCCTCAGCTCCCGAATTTCTACCGTTTTTTCTTCGAACTGGATGGAGCGATCTTGTTCATGATTATATCGATTCACTGGTTTTTCGGAGTCAAATCTTTAGATGAATGCACGGGTATTCCAAAAGCTGAGCACTGGCTGTGCCCAAAACGCGTGAGCATTGTTCACTTAATTTTCCACTGCACTTGGCATAAAACAGAGTCTGAGCCCTAGGGTAACTGGATCTTCTGTTTTGGAGTCAATGCGTGCTAAAAACTATGGATGCTCTCTTTTTTCGCAAAGATAACTTGGGCTCATCAAGACCTCAAAAACATTGGCCTTTCTTATTTGATAGGAGAAGATAAGCTGTTTCATAGGTCGGCACGTTTGCTGGAAGGTTTTTACCGGAGGTACCCGTTAATACTGTTGATACACCTTCAACTTATGTGAATTACAAGCGGGTTGCGAAGGTGCTGTTCCGTTTTGAGCCATTTCATTACTGTCTTACCGTTTATTCATTTTCCAGGCTGTGCAAACGTTCCTGTCCTCTTCGGCTGGTATGCAAGAACAGCGCAGTGATGAAGATGTTCGGTCGGAGGTTGAGGCTAGTATGACTGATTCCAGTGTCGAGCTAACCACAATTTCATCTGATAAATCAATTCCGGCAGTATCGCCTTACATGAACATTCCGGGTAGTCGCGATCCTCTGTACGTCAGCTACGTCCGATACATGGCTAAATACATGCCCGCCGATTGGTTGCTTCGAGGCAGCCAAGCCCTTCGTTTGAATGTAAACTACATCAGTTGCGATCCTTCTCTCTTATGGTTGAATGCCTTTTTAGCGAGGATTTTCTGGGACTTTTTGCGCGAGGTGTATTGGCTTGAACGTGTTCGGGATAAGATGCAAGCAAAATTAAAGAAAATTCACGTGAGTTCATTTACGTTGGTCTTGGGTCCAATGGCCGTTATCAGTATTAGTTTGTACGTTTTCCTGCTCCCGTATTTCTGCCTTTCACCCCCAGTCCTTCTCTATTCGCGACCTTTTTCGTACATCTCTGTTTGTGACAGAGTGAGCATATCCCTTTGCGTATACCTCACGCTTATCCGGGGCGCTTGACTGATTCTGGTACACGCAAGGTCTGTAGCCAACACCTCACTTCTCTTTTTATGATAGTAGGACGTTCTTAAAAACCGTGATCCACGGGAATACGATTCTGGTGCTTCTCAGTAATGGTCCTTCTTAATAGAAGGGACTGGTTCCGACTCTGTCCATATTTAACTGGTAGTTCCTATCATTTGTCTTGAATAGCGTCTGTAATGTACTTTGGCTTGGCACATCGTCTTTTCGTTTTACTGTTCTGTACTTGATTTCTTAGAGCATTTTCTGAATCCCTCTGATGACGGCTAAAGAGGAATGAACAGCGAGGTCACTCGGGCCATAAGCTGGAAAATAATTACCTCGCTCCTGCATAACGCAGGTATCTGCTTGATATTTTTTATACCCACAACCCACACGCGGCTTCATCTTCATCCCTCTTTCATTAAAGTGTTGTTTTTTTCTGCGTTATTTCTTGCCCATTGGCCGAGTCGTGCAAACCAGTCGTCACCAATGTCGCTCACAGTTTTTGAGTGACGTACCGATTTTTGTAGGCTATCATTGCTTGTTGGGATTAGGGTTATGTGCAATAAGCTCAAGTCCGTCATTGTGATTTTTCGAGGATATACGAAGGAATGGGACTTTGCACTTTCAAAGTGCAGGTGAGTGTTACATCCCTATTCTACCTGTTCGAGGTTTTGTTCACGAACACTCAGTAACTTGTCTCACTCTCTTTGGTTGGATTTCTCAGTAATGAGGTCTTTTTGTGCACGCAGGAATTTCTTCAGACATCCATGTTTGTACTTCCCGGTGCAAAATCGAATTATTCTTTGTTGTATGATTTGCTTCGAAGTTTTTTATCGTTGACCATTTTCGTAACGCCCTGTCGCACCTACAGGACCTAATGTATATGTCTGTCTACCTATAGATGACAACCAAGTAGTGAAAGTGAGAGCGGCGGACGAGCGGGATCTTCTGGGGAGCGGCGATTTCGTCGAACCTGTTTTTCGACCCTACTAGAGGTTCCTCAGGTTATATATATATATATATTTATATATATATATATATACAATACCCTCTTTGTGAGGCTGCTAACTGTATCTAGTTCTTGCTTCAAAGCAGGAGCTTAGTAGCATTTGTCTGGCGTCCCCACGTCTTCCTTTCTTGTGAGTACACGTTTGGCATTACTGCAGATAGTTTAGCTATATGGATCACTTGCTCAACTGGCGATTAATGTACCCTATCACTTGACTTTACAGGCCATTCCCGTCTACTCCAACCTGCTCAAGACTGCATAGTTTGAAATTCAAATCCACACCTGACGCTAAGGTTATCCATTTGGGAATTTTTGTCCCTATTCATTTGTAATTTTACACGCCACAACTTACACGCACACCAGTTTTTCGTCAGTAAGAGATTCTCAAATTACTGATCTGCTACGTTTTTCTATTTAGTTGCCTCCATTCATCAGTGATCTGGTCGTGGTCGGTATTGATTTAGGGTCCGAGTTGCCCGTCATTCGCCGTATTGGCCGGCCACATTTGGATGCTCATGGACTGTGGTTCGAACTTGAGGTTGCCTACGCCGGTGGCTTTTCCGTTGCACTGGAAACCAATGTGAGTGAATTTCCTTGGTTTCGTTGTATCCGTTCTGTACTCCTCTATCTCCTGGTTGTTTCTGTTTCGTTCGTTCCGCGTGCGTTCGTATGGCGGAAATGTTAGTTAGTTAAGGTGATTATTGAACCGTTCCATAGGGATTATTGAAACTAAACGGCTGGTCTTTGGAAAGCAGTCCGCCACTCGTTTCGTTTTGAATGCGACTCACCTGGTCAACTGAACAGGAATCCACTACCTGATGTTCAGATTCAGACTTTATTAAACTCTGCCCCAAGCGGTTACTTGATGGTGCACACGACATCTATGAATTCATGTGGTTTTTGCTTAGTTCAGCATCTGTAATGAAGCCGAGCACACGGATTGGTAATTATCAGCTGTTCACCTGCGACACCCTTTAGGTATCATAGTGACCTTGCAATTAAGAGGAAGTATTAGGGCTAAGATACTGTCAAGTTGCCCAAGCCTGGACAAAAGCAATCAGCCAGCAAAGGTTGATAAATAAAACCTACGAATAGAGTATGTGAACAAACCGTGCCAACTATAGCGTTGTGATTGTATTCGACTAATTCGATTAGGTTTACACTAAATTGGAAATTGGTCCTAGTTATTGTTGTTCTGTCCGATGAAATCCTCATTGTTGTTTTTGACTCGTTCATTTTCTTAGGTCAATCTGCTTCGTTGGAACCAGAAAAACCGAATCGAACGTGAAGCAGCTAATCTAGCCGGTATGTAAATTTCTCAGTTTTAATAGATGACAGATGTTCTCACATCATTGTTGTCGCCTCGTCACTATCTAGATTTACTCGTAGCTTTAGGTGTTTTTACTGGCCTCATGTAGTGGACTCTCAGTTCAAGCTTATAAACAGATAGTCACACATCTGTGGGTGTCTCACGTTTTGGTGTTTGAAACTATACCCAAACAAACTGTGGTCCACACTTTCACGGTAAGTGGTTAGACATGAAGCTGAGCTGATCCGTTGGTTCGGTCTTATCGGCACTTATCGATGGAAGACACATGGGGAGAAGAAACCGTCACGAGTGAATTCGACCGTACCGTGGTCTGGTGTTTTGTGCATATCCATACCGAAGAGTGTACCAGTGTATCCCTCATACAAGGTTGACTAACGCTAACAGTCTGGAACATTGGTGCCCGGTAGACCAAAATGTTAATCAACCTCAGGCCGAAGCCCATCGGTGTAGCGGGATGGTTCTCTGCGTGGATATTGTCAGGTGTGTGGTTTCGCGTTCAAACCCGACCCACTATCATTTTCCTCCCCTAAAAGACGAATGACTAGCTTTTGGAAAGTTGTTTCCTCGGCTTCCCAATGCTTTCGTCCAGTATTCGGAAGACGATCGTAAGGCATAGGTTGCACAGCAGAGAACACCAAAAATAAAATTATTTCTGAGACATGCCATAAAAATACGTTGTCGTGTGCGGCGACAGTCATTCATAGCACAAGAATATTATTGCCTGATCTGAGTATAATCGGAAGCTCCAATTTGTAACCAGATTACTGAGTAGAAATATTCTTAGGTCTGTAGCTATGTTTAGTCCCAGATTTGTCAGACGGGAAATTTTGATTTCCTAGATAGACTGACGAGGCAGTTGGATAAAGGGAGAGAGATTGGGGGAGATTATTTTAGGATCAAGGACATATTTTCCAATGTTAGCTTAACTTCACCGCTTAATACGTGTGTTAGTTGTTACATCACGCACGCATCTCACGCGAGGTTTCCGGCAATGTATCCTGCCTGTTTTGTACAATATTTGACAGCATGTTCTTAGGACCTATGTTAACCTATTTTATACACAATATGCGTTAAAATCGTTTTCAACTTGGCTTGTGGATAAACTTGAGATAAACGTGTAGGTAATGGGATTTTCAGCTTCTGCGTGAATCGGATGCATAGAATGTGCCGGTGACATTGTTCCCATTTTCGAAAACAAAAGGACAAACTTTCGAAGTTGCACTTCTCTTAACAGTAGCTCTGCACACGAATCTCAAAGGCCAAAATAGTGTTTCCTTATCTGCACTAATTGTGGCATCCAAATGGTATATCACACTGGGTTCCAAAAGACGCGTACATCAGACTGAAGCACAGGCTGTTTTGCAGCTGCAACATTCACCAATTTCAGGTGGGAGGTGTGGAACATTTTCAGTGGGATTCGGCTGGAATCAGTGAATTTGCAGTTAGTTCTTTGGTTTAGAAGGTACTTTACTCAAGGACTCCACCCAGCACTGTAAGCGAAGGGGCTGGACCGTATGCTACTCATATTAAGTTACCCTCTGCTGAAAAGAGCCGTGTTTTTCCTGCCTTGGCTTAGGGTTAAGAAATGTGTTGCAGAAAGTCCGAGTGTTGTTGGCCTTGTTTGCCTTCTAGGATGTGGTCCTATTTCTACTTGGCTGGGGGCACTTAAGGATGTGGCGCCTAACCGATTTGAGCGGCTTTCGTGTCTGACTGAGTATCGGAGGTATGGGTACCGTGAAAGTTTGTATTTCGCTAGCGCTAGGCCTCCCTTTATTTCATCTAAACTGACGCGGTTATATGGCAGTTTGGATGCCGATGATGGTGCTAGTAATCAGCGACGAAGCAATGCCTGATGTCTCCTCACAGTCCCTGGGATCATCGTTCTCATTTCGTAAAAATAAACATTCAAATGGATTTTTTTGTATTTCCTACATTATCTACGTTAATTAACAGTTTTTTCCACATTCCCAGTGAGTTTTATTTCGCTTCCATTGCGTTTACTTCATCGAAGCTGAACAGGGGCCATTGTATGCATCTCTGTTGTTAATCGTGCGCAAACTTGGATTTCCACCTGTCTTTTATCGGTCACAGTGCCGTTGTCGATCGGTAACCACGGTCCAATGTATGTGTGATACAATGGTTAGAATTAATCACATTGTGTCATCTACCGGCGCTGTGCACCATACCGTTTGTTTTCTGTCTTCTAACCGGGAGAATGGATTTCCAATATCTGTGTTGTCTACTGTCCCTATCTAGTTTCTCACATCTTGTCAACTAGTTCTTGAGTTGAGCACATCTTCGGTAGGGTAATTTTTTACTATCCTTGAAAATGAGCACAGTCGTGCAGATTATGGGCGCTGGGATTGGCATGCCAACGTTTTATCACGACTTATTCTACGTTTACCCTTCATTTATGATTTGTGTCGACAGTACCATGTGTTAGAATGGTATCAATAATGCCTGTCTCCAAATCCTTCTCTTGAAATGCACTCTACTCCACATCTGCAACCAGAACGTGATCAAGTGTGTTTGGAATCTCTGAAACACAGCTAGAATAACTGAGAACTAGGAGTATGCGTAGTATGGATGAGAAGACGTCTCGGGTGTAAACGAACTACAGGTTTCTTTCTTCTCGGACACATGTTCCATCAGATGGCTTGCTTTGCTATTTCAATGTGGTCATTCCCTTTTGGAACAGTAGATTATCCAGCTGTCTTTGAGACCAAAGTAATATCGTCTGAAAAGTCCCCTGCAAGTGTCGTCACTTGATCGCCTTTGACAATCCCCATGCGGTTGGGCTCCTGGCCCTGTTTAACTCGTCAGTCGAAGCGGTATGTCAGATTGTTGCCGATGTTGCGTGAGGTCCATTCTGTATACGTTCAGACGACAGTGTAGGTGTCCGGTGCACTCCAAAAACTGACGTGTTATCCACACGGACACGATAGGTCGGTCACCCACACTGGCAGCATCTTTCCCCGGGTATTGTAAAGACACTGATCTAAGTTAGTAGGCGTCATCTCTAATGATGATTTCACATGTGATTTGCCACGTATGTACCTAATAGATGAAAGTTTGGAGGTGGCCAGGGCTACCAGTGTACCGGTGATACTACTGATTGGAGGGCACGCGAGTAGTATATTTTCTCGTAAATCCGCTTTGCGTCTCTTGAAAAGTGAAATCTATTCCAGAATTTGTGGACTCGCTTTATAGCATATGCTTGGATTTGAGCAACAGTCAATGAATATCGAGGAAAGTTCAGAAAGACGCGTTCAAGGAGAAGGTGGATATTCAGTTTTTGTAAACAAGATGCATATGAGAGTTTTGCTTCCCTGTCCAATAGTTTGTAACCGGTCAGTTGGCATTTTCCACTAAATAACTCCGCAGCGAAGGTCTTATTTCTTTCATCAGTAATCCCTTTGCTTGCCTTCTACGATGGGCTAGATTTTGATATTTCCCTGATATAAATTAGTGTTAGCCAAAATAGGATAGGGTATACCTTAAAATGAAAGGCTTAAGTTCAAGATTATGTTCCTTCTGTATGAAACTTAAGAGTCGCTTGGGTTTTTGACACAAACCATTGTTTTCAGGTGTTTCTCGTGGGAGAAAATGCAGCTATGAGCAATGGAAACGAGGTTGGAATACTGTGAAACGTTGCAAAAGATTGCTTTTAGTTAAGTTCACTGTGTAATTCAGTTTTACGCTGGGCGGAGGCGTGATCGGTGCGATAGAACAAAGTTAATCAAAGGATGCTCTCCAACTAGCTTTCCAAAAAGTCGAAACTAACTGGATTCGGGTGCGTGATTCCTAATCTCATCAAATATATGCGTTGAAATGTTGCCATTTCAATTTTATTTTCATGTTTATAGGTGTCTGCCGAATGAGATGCTGTTAAGAATTCGTCAAAAATAGAAGAGAGCACCGGTAGTTTACCAGTGACTTGTCATCCTTTCAGCAAAAGAATGAAGTAACTTGGTTTTTATGTCGTCTTCGTTAGGCCAGCGAATTTTGCGCAGAAACGTATTTATGTAGCATCGAATGCCTCTTTTTATGAACAAATCAGATGCAAAATGCCGGAATCTTATTGAAGCGACGGTCGATTATTGAGATTTTTTGACGAACTTGACGGTTGTGTTTTAGGTGTCTTGTGACATTTGTCTTGTCTTGGAGCATGATAGCTCAATCCATTTTCAGATAAATAGTTAAGTTGCAAGCTACTGATAGAATGGTCGAAGGTTCGTGCTTTGCCCGTGCTTCTAGGTTTCTCCAGTCTAGAATTTAACAGACTGACAGTACTCAGTTCCATACTTTTATCGAATTGCTTGGTCGCTACGATATGATAGGATGCCACAGCTGAACGATGGAAGGATATTGGGCGGTCTGCAGCCCTCAAATTCAAACTATCCTGATACACGTCAAATATTACACTGCCGAATATCAGAACCGGAGATGTGTTGTGTGGTCTCCATCTCTGAAGCCCTCTGATCACTTGGCACAAAAATTGCGGGGAAAGTGGGCTTATCTGCAGCCTAATGGCATGTATTTTAGCGACTTCAGGTTTGGATTGTTTCACTTTCAAGATTTGTGACCTATCAAGGGTGTCGCTTGTTTGCTTTCTGATCAAAGGAGGCTTTGAAGGTCATTCGGAATGTAATAGGGCTGGATCTGGCCGCTAACTGAATTCCTCTTTGATTTGTAATGACCTTGGCTCAACTGAGTTTCGGTTCAGTGTTTTGTTCTCAAGCGTGTGGCGAACGTCTCTGCCAATTGACTCAAATTTTTGCAATAGGGGAAAACAGAAGGAACGCCCTTGCTGTGAGACGTTCCTCAACCACATTTCATAAAAGCTTTTCCATACGAAGTTTACTCAGCGGTGCACTGGTTTGTACGGTTAGAATTATGCGGCGGAGAACGCGGGTCTGGTCTACTGGATGCCCCAAGAATCATTGTCCGTATTTCACGCGAACTTTTCTAGAAATCCCCACTTTCAGTTCTATTGGGTCGAAATAGTCCAGAGTGCGTACCCTGGGATACCGTCGTGATTTCATTTTCTGTAGCGGTAATTTTTTAACGATTGCTCAGTGTTTTCCCGAGGCTTCCCCAACTTGCATTTCGTTTGCCTTCTAGATGACACCTCAGGTGCTTTATCTTCGTCCGGTTCGGTGACTCCGGATCCAAACCTTTTCCCGCCTCTCCGACGGTCCTCCAGACTTGGTGCTTTCTTATCAGACGAAGAGGACAGTGCTGACTCAACGACCGACTCAGATGTTCCCGTTGAAATGCAGCCAACGGGCCAAAGTTCTACACGTCGGCCCAGTGTTTCTCGCCTTGCTAGTCAGACAGGACCAGTTACTGCGATGGGCATGACGTCACTAGATGAGGAGAGACCCAGTGGTTCAGAGAGGTTAGTTCGTTCACTGTTTTCTGGCTCATCCCAATTGGTTCTCTCATCATCGCCAGTTGTTTAAGGTGCGTGTTAACGTAGGCTTTCCTCATCTGACTTTTGTGGGTGACCTGATAAAAATGTGGATTTTCATTCCTTCTGCATGTGATTTTTGCATGTAGCATAAATGCATATTCTGATGCCATACTTATGAATTTGAGATTATGGTCTGAATTGATTAGTTGGACTGCGTTTTATTGTTGTCCGATACTTCCAGCTAAAAATGAAGTAATAATATAATCCTTCTGTGGCAGCTTTTTGGTGCTGTCAAGCCGGCTGATGGAAGCACAAAGGCTGTGATACTGCAATTTCGCCCAAGCCTAGGCAGTAGCCGTCGAGATGCTGTCGGGTTCGAAAGGCATGCCTTTCATTCACTAAGTTCGGGCCTTAACCACCGAGCTATATCGAGCTCTAAAAGAGTTCACCACATGAAAAGATACCTTTTATTCTAATTAAGGCAGTGGTATTCCTATGGGGTGTACCTCTTGGAAGGAGGGAATCACTGTATGTGTGGATGTTGGATACACTACTCTATTGGTATTATCTGATAATGTTTTGGATTGTCTTATAACTTGCTACAGTATCAGTAGGTTGGCGGAATGGTCTCACCCTGACTCCTTGTGCACAAATTAGTTCCTGCCGTTCTTCGAGTTTTTTATTCACATTGCTTATTCCCGCGTTTCTAATTAACCCTGGCTATGCACGTGATATTTCTATGGTTGTGTTCCCTTCACTGTGTATGACTGAATAGTCTTGTGATGGAGACTCGTTTATTACTCCTTTTAGGTACACTCTCGGTTTGCTGCTGTTAGAGCAATATTTGTGATGCGGTCACGAGTATCAGCAATTAATAGCTAAGTGGTAATCATTTCTCTGCGGCTGCCTTTAATGTGCATCCATTTGACAACATAACTTTGTGTTCTTGTATGCTGAAGGTATTTTGCCTGCATTGCTGGTGAACTATTTAAGAGAGTGTTCAGGAAAATTATTACTAGTGAGGTAGCCCTCATCATTCGCGTTAACTAGGCGCAAGTTTTGCCGTCCATCCTGACTAATCAGTCATTGTCTTATTACGCATTCAGCTGTGGCTTCTCAATTTTCTACAGCGCTGACGCTTCATATCCAACATTTATTCACGTGCCCCCGGAAGATGTGAGAGTTTCGAACTCATTAACTATCCTTCTTATCAGCTGTATCACCTTCGTTATTACCCGCACACAAACCCACCTTTTACTCTGCTGTTGTCAATTTATTTTCGTCAATCTCTGTCAGCCCCAACGCCGGTGAAGGCCCTCGCAAGACGCTGCTTCCTCCGGCTCGGTACTGTTTTGTGTGTGTGCTTGTGTTCGAACTACCTCACCTTCTTGAGTTCTCCCAGAAGTGCTATCCCCTTCTAATGTGTGGCTGTGCCAACGCTAACTTGACGTTTTTGGTGCACCATTTTGGTTTACCCTCGCCCTTTTCAGTACTAAAATACTATTTGATTTTCTGAACATCTTGTCTCAGCTGGGTTCAAAATCTACGCAAGACTGTGTGAATCATCCAAAAGACCATAAAAGTAATCTCCTTTCCTTATTAATTCTCACTGAAACTTTGATGTTTACACAGTTTTACTTTTGCATCTGTTGTTTGGAGAAGCTTCTGTTTCCGCTACCAAGGTGAAGGCGTGTTTGACACCAACAATATATGTGGTTGGTTTAAAATATGACTAGGACTTGGTATTCCATTTATCGAAGCATTCCGCATTGTTCAGTGGTGTGGATGTTCGTTGATTAGCAGAGTTTGTTTACTTCCCAAAGTACCATTCGGTACCAACACCCAAATTCACCTTTCACTGTGCTCTTACATGAACTTTCCCTATCGATCAGAAGTTACACTCTGGAACCACCGAACCATTCCAACACAAGAATGTTGTTATTATCCATATCCTTTGCAGAATGTTGACAAGTTTCGTGGTGGTTTTGGTAGGCTATGGTTTTTGTAACCATATACTATCACGAAGGTGAGATTCCTGAAACCACCCACTGAGTGACCGAAATCTACTGAGACCCTCAGCTCTGCTAGATGTAGACCAGACAGAAAACACCCTTCACCATGCAGCGCTTCCAGACAGCGTGAGTCAGTGTTGGTCAAGGTCAAACGACGCCTCCGCAATACGCAGCACGTCACAGCCTCGTACCAAAGCCAGACCGCGTGCGTCACCATTGGACCAAGTTTAGACGGTGTCCCCTAAATAAATAACTTGAAGCCGTTGTAGTTGCGCGATCGCACGCACTCACGCTCTCTGTTCGCTTGTTCGGAACATAGCTGTTGTGTTCCCTTCTGTGGGTCTTCTCTGGCACTAGCCACTAGAGCGGGGTCAGCAATCAGGTACAACAGACTGGCGAATCAGCAGATATAGCATATACGGAAACGGAATATTCTGAGAGACGCCACTTTCTGTTTAATGCGACGGGATGATACAGTCGTCTTCAGGAACATTTCCCAATAGTGTATAGGGTTATGGTTGCTATTTTTAGTAGCTTAGCTAAATTCGAATTTAGCATGTGTTGATCATACTATCTTATACTTTCTCTCTTCTGAATGTGATATTGTCCTGCCTAGATTCATCATGACTTCATCGTGTCGAGTTGCAGTGTGGTGATCTGATTGATGTATATATGCATTAATTTGTCCGGTTTCTATTATTTGTCGATTATGAGGGTAGAAATCGCAGCTGATTTGCACTCATTCCACCACATACCACCGCTCAATCAAGTGATATGCACCTGGCTTATATCCTTTTCCAGATTTTCGTGCATTACCCTCCGTATATAGTATCTGCAGCCACAAGCAGTTCGCACCAAGTCGGTTCGTAGACCTACTGGAGGCTCTTTGAGCGGGAACAATACTAGTGTAGGGAAGAAGGGTGAAGCTATAAACAATCAGCTATCAGATCGGCGCCTTGTAAAATAAGATGAGGGCAACTAAACGGTTGAGTTCAAAGTGTATGTGGAAAGTTGATTCACGGTTTTAGTTTGAACACTCGTGAATTTTTCACAGATCTCTAGCAGCGCCAGACTCTGAACGTTGGCTCATCTGTGACCCCGGATCGTAAAGTTGACGCATAGTACGGAGTGTGTTTATGTGTTTTTATGGGTCACTTCCACCTCCGCCGTATGTTGCGGTGTGAAGCTATAGTGCGATACTTAAGCATCTGTATGAGGTATAAAAAAAGGAGTATACGAAAGAACGCTTGTCGCCATATGTGCAAAGCACAGTGTTTAGAAATACAAGGTTATTCTGAAAATGTTACATAGACCTTACCTCTTGGGTGGATTCTACGATGTCATGTCTATGAAAACAGTGTAGCCCGGGAAGGTTTGTTGTGAAAAGAACCCACCTCGTGCTGTGTTAAGCTACCTCGCGATCGCTGCTTTGTGTATGTCACGAGCGGTAGATAATTCACTGTCTTGTCTATGGAAGTACCGCCAACTCTATATGTGTTTCGCCTCTTCATAACCCTGGTTTGGACAGACGGATAGTCTCATCGTTTTTTATTGCTCCTGCTCTTTATGTACTGTATTGTACTGTATTGAATTACACACTATGCATTATATTATTTTTCATTCCCACTTTGTATTCCATTTATGTATATGCAAATCGCCAGTACAAACATTCAGGAGTGTTGAGATTACAACGGTGCTAGAAGTAACTTTCTGTTGCTACCTTTGTACGAGCCAAACTGATTATTAGCTACCTGTAGCAAGCCATGTGCCATCGTCTTGAGTGCATCATATACGTGCTGTGGGCCACCAGGCCACCCTTGCATATACTGCGGGTTCGAACTGTTTAGTTTTCCCTGCGCGATTCCACAGTTATTGATAATCGGTTAGGCATGCTGAAACCCTTGGAACTATTGAATCCTGTCAGTCCTTCAGGCTTATAACAGATACTGGACGTTCAGTGAGTTACACATGCGGCTGAGCGTAAACCACGCTAGGGTATATAGTCGTAATTCGATGTAGCATACCAACCGGATGCTGGGTACCAACTTGATAAAAGAATACAGTTACCACGGTCCTCCTGCGCCATCACGACGCAATAGCAAAGGCTCCAGGTGTTCGCCACTGTATTGGATGAGAGTAACTTAGATCGATCAATCGGAATTCCGCCTGCTGCTAAGCCCAATGGTGCTGCACTACGTTACCTATGAGTTGTAGACAGATGGACATGGCAACTCTCGGCATCACATTTCCCCTTCAGTACTTGTCATTACAAGGATCATCTACGATCAGTGAACTATCAAGTAATGGCTTGTCAACCGATGTCACATTATTCCTGGAGGGCTTGACCGTCATTGCAGCGTTGCATAAACTTGAAACCTAGTGATTTCAGTGCGGCTGGAACCAACTGTAGTTAGTCGCTTAGTGCAGTTATTCGGTGAACTGCTACGCGTGCATCAGGATGGAATTTTATGCACACGTCAAAACATTTTGTGTGAAGAGTCCTGGGTGTTTTTAATCCAAGTTGTGTGGTTTCGCAAACTGTAGTGCAATATGGTATGCTGTTAGATATAACCACATAATCTGGTTAACCGATCACCAATTTCGTATATTTCACCCACATGTTGTGTTTCAACCCATGGGGTCTCATGGTCCTTTTCCAAACCGCTTTGCATTTCGTTCCTGATTTAACCGACTGCAAATTTCACGCATTTGACTCCAATATTCTGCTAATTTTCCAGTACTCTCCAATTGCCGTCGGCTTTACCAAGTCGAAGACGTTTTATACGCCTTGTCGATCGGATCGCTCGTTCATCCTACTTTCAAAAAGCTGTTGATAACAAACTAGTCCAACGTGGTATGGAACTGCTGTCTAACACACCGATCGTCCTCGAGGCAGAAGTAAGTCTATCATAATGTAGAAACCTATCCAAAATGAATGTAGCTACGATTCTTGCAAGAATATTATGGTTCTTGCGCTCCAGCCTCGGCAGCTCGCACAGACTGGTCTTAGTTTTGGATTTATGCAACAAGTTTCCAACAGCATTTCGTGATATATTCCAATTTATCCTCAGATTGTGTTAGTGGGGCGAGATGGATCAGTGGTTCGAGCGCGAATTTACCGACCGGATAATCCGTGAACCCGACCCGACCTCTGCATCTCGACTTCCCCTATCCAGGCTTGGTCAACCTGACAGTATCCCAGCCCTCGTGCCTCCTTTGGGTGGCATAGCAGCTAGGCACCAAAAGGGTGTTACAGCTGAACCATTTTTGTGTGCTAGTTTGTACCTTTTCACAGAGACTGAGCTCACTACTTTTTTCCTGCGTGTTTACTGGTTGTCGATTTTCGCTCTGTAAAACGTAATTTGACACCACGTTCCCTTACAACTCCGGTAATCTCTGACTGACATTGGTTTTTACGTGTCTGACATCTTCCAAACGTCCAGTGGATACCCAACATATCTGAGTGATCTCTGTGTGACACTATCGACCTTTCCGTCCGTATTCACGCACGTATTCACTTTATCCAGTGGTGCTGCCATTACTCATGAATCTTCAAAAAAATTTTACGGGTGACTTCTAAGGCAACTAACTGATAGGTGACGCTTCGCCTTTGAAACGAAAACTTGATCGGGCCCGGCGAGTAGGTCATAAGTCTGATGAATTTTAAGCAGGATATATATATATATATATATATATAGCAGGACAGGTGGCTAACAATGGGATGTCTCGATATTCATATTAAGGTCCTTTTGTAGGCGGACTAGTTTAACAATGAGTGTGTTTCTATCTGTTTACACGTGTTGAGGTTCGCGATACGGAACTTTGAGTGACGCGTAGGTTCGACAATCCCGAATATCAAAAGGAAGAATTGAGTTCATAATTCTACGGTCCTATTTACACAAGGGTAAGCAAATGTGTACAACAAACCTCAATTGCTCACGTTCGTAGCGTCAGCAGGTTAACAGGTGTGTCACTGACCGGCACACTGCAGTGTCAACGTCCGCACACCAAACGGCGAGCGGAATGATGGTTCGGTAGCGTGGGCTGCGGTCGNGAATGATGGTTCAGTGGGGGGGGCGCGGGTCGCCCCTTCCAATGACGGTCTCGTGATTCTCATTGGACTTGCGATCACTCGGTATCCATGATGAAACAAGTCCATGCAGGCTCAGCAAACGGGACATGAACGCACACGTGTGAGTAGGTCAGCAGCGCACATTCACACACAGACACACATGTCAATACACGAGTGTGAGAAAGCACGGCCTCTGCGGCAAGGTGAGTGGTGTGTACGAATGAACGAAACGACTGGAGATCAAAAGTGCATAGGCAGTGTAAGCAAATGAATGGGGAAATTATCATAAGATCAAGTTAGATTCAACAACACGTGTCTCGGAAATTGCAACATCTCGAATTTTGACACCTTTGGGGATATGTTGGATTCGGATTGCGACCTGTTTGGTTCTCGATTGAGCTTTCTGTATTTGTCTTGAGGCGAAAATCACACTAAATGGGGTCGTCCAAGGCTTCACTGATTTGAGAATAGGCGAATTATGATACCTTTTTTATGGCTCGTGTTTGCAGATTCAAGCCCTTAGTGGCACATTGCTGGTGAATATACCTCCTCCCCCAAGTGATCGTCTGTGGTACGGATTCCAACCCAATCCACAGCTGCGGTTGAAGGCTCGTCCTCGTGTTGGCGAAAAGGCCGTTACAATGTCGCGAATTCTCGAATGGATTGAAAATCGCGTGGCGCTAGAATTTCAGGTTAGTCGAGCGACTGTTGTTTGCTTAGAAATCAGATGCACATAGTCTGTACGTTCGAACGCGAGTTAAAGTATTTTTGGGTCGCATACTTTGCCCTAAGATATGCTTATGGGAATCTAAATCGATCGTCCAATTTGACGGTCCTGCACGCCTCAACTTTGAGTGCTACTTTTGCCTCAGAAGGTATGCATTTACCAACGTTGCGCTTGTACTTTTTCAGTCAAGGAGCATGTTACAGCATGTATGTATTCAACACAGTGATTCTCCCAGGGTATTTGGATTTCTCACTTCTACTAAGGCATTGTGTTACGATGTACGTATTCGGTGTTTTTGTCAGATGTCAATTTCGGCTATTTGGATTACACCTGGAGCAATGTTTGCCAAACGAGAAACCATATATCCGTTGAAAGCGCGTTTGTAGTTGGCGCATAAGTGGCGGCCTGTTAGATTTTTGGTACTTGCCGCATCAGATGTATCAGCCACATCAAAAGAGCATTATCGGAAGTATCGTGATGGAAGTGAAAATAGATATGACACAGTAACACACACGGAACCATTTAATCGATACAGACCGACGGTTCAAACCACCTCATTCATTTAGTATAATTTATCGGATTCTGTGATAGCGTGGTGTAGTTTCGGTGGTTGAAGGATGAGTGGTGCTATGTCCTGTCTAAGTGAGAGTTAATCATACTGCTGACCAGCCGCTTGTGGCCAGATTTTTAGCGCTTAACTACTAGCCTCAAGGTCGGGTGTTCGAATCCCTGGGTTTTACGGGATGCACACTGCTGATGATTCCCCCTTATGGGTGAAACAGCTGTACAGTGCTTCCTGACTTTTCAGTTCAGGTTATATTCGATGCTGAAAGCTACCAAATCTTTCCACATCACCGTCAGTCTGTAGTCCATTGTTGATGCTGGACGCGGCCGAATCAATCACTGTCAGATTACTGAGCCCAACACTGCTCAGAAGCGACTGACTCAACTGAACCGAATGAACTGCTTATCGACCAACCAGCCAAGAGCACACACCGCGCTCATCACACGAGTGTAATTCACTCTTTCTGTTCGATTTCTGAGCCTGTATTCAGTCTATTTTTTGTGCTGTTTCATTAGTTTGGGAACATACAGCCAGCTGAGACATGCCAGAAGCGGGTTTAATGAACTCACTTTCCAAAATTAAAATACCTTCGCAAATATGCTTCAATAAATACGGAACCCTCAAGGTTGTCGAAGTGCGTCTTGTCATCCCGTTGCTTTTACTACCGTATATCTATACAACTCATAGCTTTTTCTATGGAACAACTTAAAACAGGCCCCGATCGATTGTTGAAAAGGTGCAAGGTAGAGTGTATTTTCCATGTGGCTTCTCATTTCTAACTCCCGTTTTCGTTTAATAATGGAGTGGTGGCGTCGATGGGCCTATTATGGGATTTGTTCTAGTTGTGGAGCTATTGATTAGACCTATGTTCCCGCGTAGATGGCGTGATGCATTAGACTTGATCGGCCGTGTTTCAGTTTCAGTTGATGCGAACACTGTTCCAATCACAGGGGCAATAAATATTTTGGAATTCATTGGTAAACAAGTATTCCAGCGTTCGATCACATCGCCGGTATAAGTTTTCTCCACTGAAGGTTGTATTTATTCCCCTTGATGTCAAAAAATTCGAAGAATTTCTTGCACACTCCACCGTCTATGTGGTGGGCTTTTGAGTTTTTGTCACCTGTTTCCTCAGGGGGCTGTTGAATCTCATTCACACGGTGATTGAGAGCTTATCAGCGGGTCATGTGGATTGTTCTGATGTCTGTTTGTTCGTCCGTGCTGTCTTTTTTGGTGTATAACTGTCACAGCCCAAATCAACCATGAGGTTTGATCAATAGAAAAGCCCGGAGTTGGGTTCGAACCACGGACTTACCAGTTAGCAGTTTGCTCCTTGTTCATTTAACTATTCGGTGCTGTAGTTACTCGCTCAGGCAGACAATTTTGTTCAAATAGTGTCATTGTCAGCGTGTAGTCGGACAGAAGTGCGTTGCCTTATAAGCCGATTACAGAGACGCAGCTGTGCACTGTATTCCAGTCTTTTTTAACTGTGATCGATTGGGGAATCAGGTTCTGTACGCCTTAAACAGTATGGGGTTGAGTTTAGTGTACATGAGTTTTGAACTCTGGGTTAAGTAATTTTTCGAAGTGCGAGTTTTGTAATTTCGCCTTCGGTTGATAGTATTGTTTCCTCTCCTCCCCCTTGTATTGACGCCATCCACCTCATGAGCTGCCGGTGTGTTCCGGATGTGTTCTTTGCAGACTTTCCAGCCCAGAATGACTTCACTTAGTAGAACCAACTTTTCAAAACACACACGCGATGATTGACCGCTCAAAAGCGGTTCGTTGTTGTCGCCATCTTAGTAAAATATTGATTGTTCTATCCAATGCTTCGACACTATACCTGGGCACAACAACATTCCTCGTAGTTTTACTGTCACAAAAGATGTCTCTAGTGTTTACTTGCAGGTATGATTGACTGGCACCCCATACAGAAATATCCGTCAAAAGTGGATGGCCCACTTGGAAGATTATGCATATTTACTGAAGTGGGACCTTAAAAAAGTCAGAACAGACAACTTCAAACACACCAAGGCTTCATCGAGATATGCTGGTGAAAACCTATCAGTATTCTGGTTGGAATATCACTGTGGTGTGTTAGTCTTTCACTTCAGTCACTTCAGTTCTCGAATACCTAAAAACCAACCTACCCATCTACGGGTACATCAGTACTTCTGGAATCACGTGAGGTTCATACGAGTACTTCAATACTAATAGTTTCGGAGGGAACGAATGTATTCAGAGCCTTACTCTAAACCTTACTTTGACGCTCCGGTTTATGTGCATCCTTGTTTCTCACTGGCTGTCTAGGTTGAGGTTAGCATGTGTTTTGTTACTTGCTCCTGAACGTTCCTACCTCAGCCGCCGTCCATTTGAACCAGGATCCTGTTTAGTTAATGGCACACTGGTTTTATGTCTGTCAGCCTGTTAGCACTGTCAAGCGATATTGAACCTTTCCATGGTGCGACGGTTTGTGTACCTCCGCGACCTATTAAGCTATACTCGGGGGTGTCCACGCGACCTTCGCAGATTCCCTTTTACCAGGTTGGTCAATAGTTAACGGTCTGTTGAAAAGTCTCCTGATCCTCCAGGTTGAAGGTTGGAACTTGTGGCGACGTGTTCCGTAAAAATGGTAATGTATTTGCATTTCCAACCAAACACCGCTGCATTTCTGTCAGGCTTTTGAGTCAAATGCTTTGTTTGAGGACCCTAATCGTTCTCCAGACTAGGTGTGGGCGTCCTAGCAATATCCCGACCTGGGTACAAACATGAATTACTCACATAAAAGTAAACTTATGCCACGTCGGCCGTCGCGTGGTACCTTCAGCAGGGTTGCCTTACGCGCTGCATACAGCGGGACGAGTAAGCGAAAACGAGCTACTCGTGACGCCTCCTTTCTCGTTCGCATACCTCCCCTTACCCTCACGCCATTAATAACTCTCTCCGTGTATGCCCGGCACTTAGGACTGATGACCCCGTTCGTCTCGCGTCGGTTTTGCAATCAACAACAGCGCCTCATCTGGTGCTGACATCCTCAGTCATATCAAAATCAATCCTCAAAGCTTAACGCCTAGTCTGTCCGGTTGCTTTAAACGTCCTTATTCTGAAGCAAGCGGGGCAGCCAGCTGCTCTTGCTCTCACACTGGATTTGCTTGGCACTGATGTGTGCTGTGTGCCAGAAACATGAATTCAAGATGCACGCACAGTGGTTGAGCTGGCCGCCCCATCACTTTTCACTCGCTTCCGGCTGCGTACCTCTGGCGATCCAGAGACTGCTGCAGCAGGGTGTGAAGGGGTTGGTATCGTTTTAAGTTACCTGCGGAATGATCCTTGCTTGACTAGATATCCGTTGATAGTCGCGTCTGTGTGGTTCGTCTGGTAATATATGTGAAGGCATCCCAGAAGCGGGAAGTTCATCTATGTCTGCTTACTCCCCAACTGACTGTGGCTCTGGACACCATCAGAGGCAAATTTCATGACGCCCTGGATGCCCCGTTGTGGTGAGCTAAAAGCTCAGATACCATTGTGGTTGTCGGAGCTGACTGCATCAGTGGGCAGGCTTATCGCACCTGAGACTCAACTGTGTAGTCGACATGGAATGGATTCGGTAGCTACGGACTGCGGTGAACGATTGCTTCAGACTGTTTTTATGCAATACTAACTTCCGATATAACCGAAGTCATCTGGCCACATGGTGTTGTCCAGCGGCGTGCCGGCTACAAACTCAAGTTCATTACGTTTCCATTAGTTACCAACGGCGCGGATCAGTAACTGACTGCCACTCCTTTTGGAACACATTTGTGGATCCCGACCACGCACTGGTCTGGAGTCACTTTCCTTTTCGCTTTCCAAAGCCTTCTAAGGTGCGAACAAATCGCTTGGCACCTGGGAGACTGGCAGATCCGGATTTTAGACGATTGTAACATAATCGGTTTCCAGACTCTTCCAACTACTCCAACATCAGATGTGAATTGATACATGGACGAGCTCGCCACCTCTTTGCACAGTGCTGGGCGCCTTGCCTTTGGCACGGAACTAGCAGGCCCACTCAACCAGTGAATATCAGACTGAACAGTGGCACTGCTTTAATCTCGGAAAGATATCTCTGCCTGTGCCGAACATAACTTGACACGACAAATTACCAAACATCAAGTGAAATTAAGCGTACGAGCAGACCGTGAAATGTGGTGGACACAGAAATCCAATGGGATGGAAGAGGCCCAAAAAACCTGGAATGCCAGAAGATTATTTCAGTTGATCCGTGCGACCGGTCCCTCGTAAACGACCTGTTACCGAAACCAAGGATCAGAATGGAGCGGCCATCTCGAATAAAGAAGAACGCGTTGAATGTCGGGCCGAATACTTCGAACAGCAGCTATCGTGGCCAATAGCTGCCACTCATCTGGACCCATAGCTGATGTAGAACCTTGGACGGTGAACGCGGAACCCTCTACGGGATTAGAGTCGAGTTTTGCTGTTAGCATAGCTCATCAGCAATGCATATCTTTGACCGTGCCGGGACATAAACTCCGGACATCGGATATGCGAGGCGTGTGTTACCACTACACCAGCGCACTGTGGACTGAACTGAATCATCACTTCTGAAGAGGCGAGCGTCTCGCGTTTGAGGTCCTGACGACGTCTCAGTAACTGTCCTGGTTATATCGGTCGATTGACTCTTCTCTCAAGACTTCCCAGTCAGGTAGCGCCACAGACTCTTGAACCTCTTGTGCGATTTTCGATTTGTAGGATTCAGTTCTTTTCTGGGCATGTGTTGCAGTGAAACGCCTCCAATTGGATTGGCTTAGAATTCTTTGCAAACCTCATCGAACACGATAATCAGTTGTCCTTATGTGGATTGTGTTGGAAGATACAGGCACCGTGCTACTTGAATGCGTTCCCTAGACCGTTCCTTCCTGTACTCTCCACCCATACTACTTTTTCACTGTTTGCCACTGCTTCTTTTCCGAGTCCTCTGCTACTGGCATACTGTCACCCATAGTGATGTTGATGATGCATATGAATAACGACTCGCTGGAAATATATATGTGTAATGTTAATACCATATGGACAATAGTGAGCGACACCAACTAATTGGCCTGAGTGACAAAGCTGGAAAAGTTTCCAGACTAGAATATAGTCCATTCCCTAGCGTTGTCTGAGCTTTAGAATCATAGGTTGTAATCATACAGCTAGCCAACTGGGATTCAAGTAAAGGTTGTTCACGTCTTGAAAAAATTACTCGGAACTAATCTCGTTCTGGTGCGTCAATTTTGTATGAGATCCTTTTTAACCTAAATCAAATGGGCGGCCACAAGTGCACACTTACATAAAACCCACCCTTCTTCTTCACAGTATTGGGAAAGTTGTTCCGCTATTTTTGCTTTAGCTGTTAAATGAAGGATTGGTCACTTCCTCTCAAACACAGTATTTTTTTTCGGGGTGAAAGAACGAGAAAGTCACTGCGACAGGAAAATGGTCGGTGCAAGCAGCTCGTGCGTATTTGTGATGAGCAGTTGTCAATATCCGCCCTTACTGTCTTATCTAATAATTCCTAGTGAGATGCAAGACAAAAGTTAGGCAGCAATTCACAAGAATGCACAAATGACCAACTTTGATTCAGTCTTTTTCAGCAAACCCTTGGTGAGTCGCCCCCGTCTTTGAACAGTGCGGGTGGAAGGTCATCCGGACCGGGAGCTCGGTGGCGCTTGTTCTCTCAAGTGCAGTCGTAAACCTCCGAGGCCGTAGGTGGTTCTACGTTCACCATCCAGGGTTCTACTTCACCTGTGGGCTCTAGATGAGCGCCGGTTGGTGGCCATGACAGTGTTGTTCGAAGTATTCAGCCCACCGGGTGGGGAGTACTTTGTTCGAGATGGTCGGTCCATTGTGACTTTTGAAAATTTCACTCACAGGTGGTTTCCTGGGACCGGTCGCACGGATCAACTGAAATAATCTCCGGGCATTACCGGCTTTCTGGGCCTTTTCGATTTCTCTGGATTGCTGTGTCCACTATACTTTACGGTCGGATCGCAAATTGACTTTCTCTTGATGTCTGATAACTCTTCGCACCGGGTTATGTTGGCGACCGACTGGGATATTTCTTCGAGATTTAAGTAGTGCCACCTTTCAATCTGATATCTAGGGCTTGGGTGCGCCTGGTTGGGTTGTGCCACAGGCAAAATTCCCAGCACTATGCACACAACACTTGAAAATGATCCCGTTCACGTGAACTAAATGTTCGAAAACGTTTCATCAAAGTGTCTCGGCATTACAATCATAAGTGGCACTAGTTTCCGTCTAATATCTTCATATTAGCACGAAGTTGCCTCACCGAAAGACAGGCACTTTTGAAACGAATCAAGGTACGCAGTTAGAGTTACCACATCCAGTTCTCTTGTTTGTCATTAAGCGTCTCCCTAACTTAGTCCGAGAAGAAATTGGTTTGTAGCAAATATATCAACAATTTCAATTCTTTGGTGGTAATAATGATCACCAACCAATCAGTAAGCCTGCTGGTCTCCTAATCAACCCANTGTGAGACTTGGCCTATTCGAGCAGCGGACCTGAGACGTCTTCAGGTGTTCGACAATCGTTGTCTCAGAACCATAGCTCGCGTGGGTTGGTGTCTGCGAATCCGTAACGAGGCAGTTAGGAAGCGTGTTTTCGGTTGTGTAACGGGTACTTTCATTGAAGAATGTGTCCAGCACCAGAAGCTGCGTTTGTTTGGGACATGTGTTACGTATCCCGAACCATCGTTTGCTGAAGAGAGTGCTGTTTTCCATGCCCAATTCAGAGTGGCGTAAACAGAGAGGTGGCCAACCCTTGACTTGGCGGAGGAGTATGAAGGAGATCACGAAACGCTTGGTTGCTGTCGGTGCTACTCGCTTTCCAGGATGGGGACCGCGTGATCCTCACTGTGCCTGGTTGGAGACACTAAAAGATATGGCTGCCAACCGATGTCAGTGGCGTTCTTGTTGTCAGTTTCTGTCCAGATTGCCTGAGTGAATGTCTGGAGGTGTAGGCACCTCGGAATGATTGTGTTAAGCTAGCACTAAGTCCTTCCCCCATCCACCTTTATTCTTTTCTTTACAATAAGGCTTTCGAATAAGTCATAGTTGTACGGCAGTGAAGCATCGGTGTTGAACACTGATGTCATGCTGTCGATGATGGTGATGATGATGAGTCACAACAATGTTTTCTACGTAATATATGCACAAACTAATTTGGGATAATGTCGGTTTGCTACGGTCGGATAACTGAAGTATTTATTGGGTATAGCCATTAGTGGGATACTGTACAATGAAGGTGATTTCGGATTTACAGGCGTTTGGTGTCGCTTCGCACGCCCTGAATCTCCGTTTTGGTTGAAATTCAGGGGATCGATGCGAAATTTCAAGTATGGTATTCAATTAGCGTTTTTGATTTTTCCTCTAACATTTTCCAATCCTTGCATTATTTCCAGCGTCTCCTTGTTCTCCCGAACATGGACGATGTATCTATACCTCTACTGCTGTCTGATGTGACCGCTGGGGAGGCCAAATGATGAACTCCTGGTGATTTGATCTTCGTTCAGCTTGTTGAAAACCAGTGAACAGTTCACAAAAGCGGCACGCGTTTAGGACCCAGTCACTTTTTACGGCCGACCGCCACATATGTGGTTTTGTCTTTCATATTGTCAGTGAGCTTTTTGTGCTATCTCAAGGAGCTTCATTTCCACCCACTCCAAACGTCTTCTGCTGCACTCGTGTACGAATGTGTCAAGCCACAAGCTGCTGTACACCCTCAGCCCTATTTACATATGATTTTCACCTTTGTTCGTATTATTTCTACCGTCATTCATTTAGTTAATGTTATTTCTGGGATCACTCCGTTTGTTTCCAGTCGCTTCTTCCTGTTTCCAACTTGAAATTGCAACGTGTAGTCCTTACACAACCGCGTTTCTTGTGATACGCTCTAATGACCTTGGACACTTGCAGCATCGTGTGACGACTTGCTTGTGATTTCGATCTGTTGCCATGTATGACCCAATTTGATTTTCAGCACGGTTTACATTTTGGCGCCTATTTGCATTCCGCCTTTTTCCACCGTCCTGTTTATGTTTTGGTCATGCACTACAACGAACTGTCACTTTTGGTGTTTCTTCCATTGATTCGATTTCCCGTCGTTATTGGGGTCCTTAGTTCCAAGCTGGAGGATGCATTCTCGGTGGCAACCAATGTGGATGGCTGCACATCTGCGGACCAACTTGTTCGGAAATAACACCCACCAGCAACACCACTGGCGGAGTAGGTTATTCACATTCCTCCGTGAGTGGAGATGTAGTCTGGATGAACGTACTGCGAAATTTTAGTAACAAATCCCCAGGGCCTCACAGCCATGATGTTCTCGTAAGTCACCACATTTATAAACAGGGGCCTGCTACTAAATACTACAAGCTATTGGCTAGTGTCAATGAAACTGCTCATTGTTCCAAAGTGCCCACATGCGTTTTCGGATTCAAGGTATTCCGTGCTTTCTTTGTTTCTCAACTTGATCCCAATCTACAAATGTTGTACTCCAACTACACGAAGTTTGTACTTGCTAGAAGTTCCCCGTGTGACAATGTGCGTATCAACGCCGCGGTCGACCGACAGACCAAGCTCCGTTGTGTTGAAATATGAAGACGAATCCAATGCCCATGGTCTTTGGGTGATATCCCATTTCATACTGTGAACTATTTTCAGATAAGCAATAAACGGAGCAAACTAGATCTTGTTGAAGTTGAAAGGTTCAGGGAAGGTAACACAGTCAGAGATGCTATACAGAAACTACTGCTCTCTACTCTCCACCAAGAGACAACGAATAGATCGCGTGTAAAGCATAGACCCGTAGGCGTAACTTTCCTGTCTGTCTTGTATCAGGTTATTGGACGAATTCGACTTGCCCGTTTTCCTGACGTGATCTCAAATGATCACACTGACTGGTCACAAGAGCCTTCTTGCATGGGTCTTGACGCTCCTCAAGCGGACAATTGAAAGTTTGTCCCAGTACGCTGTATGAAACCATCACGCGGTTTTGCTCGACTAGGCTCAACCAACTCAAGCCAGACTTCTGATACACATAAAGCAGTGCTCTATGGAACCGAAGGTGCTCCAAAGGACAATTCAACAGATGTTTCATCATCACGCCTGTCAGTAGTAATTTCCCTCGAAAGTACTACACGAGTAAGATATTTTTTATACAAGGACCAGCGTATTCGTCTTCGTTTAGTACTGCCTTTAGACGGACTATAGCTTACATCCTAATAGTATCATCGCTGGATACCCACTGACCTGACACGGGTTGCGACCAGGCTAGAACTTTCCCGGTTTTACATTTAGTCAAACCCGACTGAGACCGTCGCCAGGTTTTGATATGTTGAGGTTCGTACTGGAACATTGGTGAGAAATACGTCTGCGAATGAAATGGGTTTGCTGCTGAATATCTCCGCCGATCACACCAGTCGTTTTAGATTGTCATGGCGTCTGAACATTCGCATCAACCGGATTGCCATTTATTAAACGGAATTCCGCACCAATGACACCGTACCGCTCACATCGAGGCGCTGCTACAGCCAAGAAGCCTGTCTTGCGCGCGATTGCACAAAGGGTTGAACCGCTTGCCACCTGGCATCAACACGAGATCTGATGGTTCAGAAGTCTGAACCCAACAACCGGTCATGATCCAGTACCGGAATTCCAGTTGCCAATGATGCACCCAGAATGCGTCAGCATTTCCAGAACGTTGTCGCCGTATACACTTCATAGACGTGGTTTTAGACGTTAATGCACGTTGTGCACCTTTGATGGTTGTTTTGACAGCAACGCTAGCTTGGAAGGTTCAGATCAAGAACTAACCTGATGAAATACGTTTATGACACCATTCGCATAGAAATCTCATTCGGATAGCACTGCACGAATCCCTCCAGCTAGTACTTGTCGATGCGGCTATTAAATGAGTTATATTTCGTTGCGTGTTCGTCGACGGGGAAACTGAAGTTTCACTGTGAGTCCTACTACGTGTCTTGTAGGTACAGTGGTAGATTTGACCTGTCATATGGTGTGGAAATTCAATGTTAACGTGCAAATGATCAGTACTAAGTAATATATTTGTCTATTTATATATATTTGGCGTATTTGTCTCAGGGCTCAACGGAACCCCATAATCGGTTTCTCCATTCCATGTGTTATAGTTTTCGCGAACAACATGTTAGTATTGCTGCAGCTCATTAGTGTGGGCCATAAAACGAGTGCAGTAGTATGGGCCAAGAAACTTTCGTGGACTAAATAGAAGTACGGCACTTCTCATCCATCCGACTGGGTGGGTAATTTCCCAGTGAACTTGTTAGCCGATAAGTGCGAGACACTGTATCGCGAAATTTGTGAAAAATCAGGTACATGGAGTTGGTTATGCTGTTCGGGTATTTGAGAATCTGATTAATTGAACCGCTTGTAAGTGGCTTGCGAACAGGCGTAGTTCGGTTACATGTACCATGGCTCGTGTAGGCCTATGCATCCTACCAATCTCCATGATTCCAACGTCCTGCCTCATGTTTATATAGCAATAAAACAAAGCGACTGAATAAACAGGTTACCGAACAGAAATAACACCTTGAGGTGTTCCGTCGGGGACGCGTACAATAATCGCATGGGTGCCATGAGATTTCCTACAACCCACATCACGATAATCTGTACAAATGTTCCACGACATAAGAAGGAATATTCAACTAAAATGCGTAGGGATAATGTAATGACACCTAGTGCGTATAATGAACAGGTATACTCCTCTGTTAGAAACAAATTACAAAGCAAAGACAACTAAAGTTATTGATGGCTTGACTGCAGTAACTGATTCGTTTTGACATAAACATGAAGCAGTTAACCATGATCCAGAAAATCTAGCCAGTCTGGATGAAGCAACCTTGTAGGTCCGTAAATTGGTAGGAAAATGAACTCCTGGTGTGAGAACAGGCGAACATTCTGAGGGGAAGCGTATCTTAAATCGGGGCTTCTACGGTTAGCATACTGACTCAAGTGGAATAAATCAATCAGTCTTATCGGACCAAATGAAAGCTGTTGCAACATCTAAGTATTCATTTTACTACTCCCACTACTATAAAGGGGGATTTAGGGAAAGCAGGCCAAAAAAACTTGGTGGCGCAGGATTTTATGCAAAGATTGGTGTGGACTGATGATCTCAGTTACGTCACCTAAAGTTGAGAGCACAGAAACCGGTTATCTGCGCCAAAAATTAACAGGCCGACAGAGCGAAAAGTTGGGCCGGTGTTTATTAATCCTTGGTTGTTATCCTCGACAAACTTCTTTGACTGCATTCACTGAAGTGATAACCGTCAATTTGTTTTATCGCCCTCAAGTAGGGAGAGCGAAGAATGTACGGATAATTGAAGATAAACATAAACACGTGAAATGTAGCCCTCCAAACACCAAACCGTTTTCTGATGCTATGAGAGAGGTCGTGGTGTCAGAAAGTAAGGATCGTGCGACTTATGCAAGAACATCAGTGAGGCCAATACAATTAACTCTAGAACTGGTGCACTGAACAAAGTGAACATCATATAGGCGTAATACACTACGCATTAGGTTGCTGATAACTCTTCAAAGTCCATGACTGGTTTCGCCCCCCCCCCCCAGGGCCCGTCACGCAGACGCAACGACGCAACGCCCGAGTTCCCGTCAAATTTAGGTCTCACTTGAATCCAATCCCGAGAGACTCATTCGGGTTCAAGTGGAACTCGAAAACTTGTACTTGCCTACTTGATGGATCCCAAGAAGGGCGAAAACGGTCAAGGACTGGCAAAGTTTTCAACCATCTTATGGGTAATGAGTTACGTCTGAAAAGTGTTTTGTGAATTCTTGAATATCTTACCAATCGAAGCATGAGTCAGCACATCAGCTGAAGATTGATATCATAGGCGAGAATTTTATCTAGTCTGTCGTGAAGTCGAAATTGGTACGTGAATTAGTGTAATTGCAAAAATTGCAAATTAGCTTATGAGACTCAGGATTCGATAGTCCCGTCTGGTAGTTTTCTGACCAAAGTAAACTTGAAAATCTCCCGTTTTCAAGAATTTAGCAATCACACTTGTACTTACACTACTTAACTTTGCTGCAGTTGTATTCTGCGGGAGGTTATTTGGATTTCACTGATACCAGGAGTTATAGCAGCCCCGAGAAATCCAGTCTAAAGTGAGGTTCTAGCATACGGTGATCCATTTCTGGTCCAGCTGACGACTCTGACTGCTGAGCTGAAACGTATACTATTCGCTTTGTGTGCGCTGATAGGTGGTTTCATGTGACGATGCTTGGTATAGTACGAAGCTAGTGGCAATTTCGCGGATTATTGCAACAGTACACAATTGTATGGCGGGAGGTCGTTCGCTACTAAGTATGCTGGAGATGACTGATGCACTAAACATGTTGATTATTAGTTGACAAGGCACTGACTGCATTACACTGATGGCATTCATTATTGAGAATGAGGTTTTAGTCTTCTTGAATAAATAGTCAAACCTCCGCTGGTACTTCACAATGGCACGACACAGTATCTGAAAACTTCAGTACACTATTTCCGTCAAGGTAGTTTGTTCGAAGACAACTGATATATTTTGGTTATCAAAATGGGCAAATCTGCACACTTCATTTCAGTCGACAGAACATAGTTTTTAGTTTGACAAATGATACTAAGCAATAACAAATTTTGGTTAGTTTGTGGTCACCGAACTTCAACCAGCTCATTACTGCTAAAAAAGTGAGTCTTTTCAATACGTATCAGACCGTTGTAGGAAGTATTTGAGGACACTAATTACAAGGGAATGGGTACATGTAAGCTAAATTTCAAAACTAAAGCACGAAAATCACTCAGGCGCAATATAGGCTCATGGGCTGTTCAACAAGAAAGGCGCAAATCGTTCCATTATACCTTGGTGGACAGAAGGATTGCATACCACAAACGCGGACAAAGTGTACTATATGTGCAAGACCACGCCACAAATCTTTCTCTGTCGACGTTAGTTCTTGCCAGGTTACGGTGTAAAAACAGTTGGTTTGAAATACGAAGAAGATGACCCTTTCTAAGACGCGGGAGCCTGGTGCTGTTGATCTAGCATAGTTTCTGACGCAAGTATATGTTCAAAACTCACCCAGGTGCTATCTTGTACAATGGAGCGCGCAAGTGCTTCCGTATTATTATGTCCCTATATCCGTCAAACACCGTGACAACAGTTCAGTGCATCTGTGGTAGAATGGTGTGATATTTTGTCGTCATTTCCGTCCTGCTTTGGATCGATACAGTTCGGAATTGTACGCAGTGCATTTCGGTGGATATGGGCTCGATACGCCATGAGAACCAAATGGCTGAGTTAAGTTAGATGGAGCTGACACTGAACGGTTTAGGAGAAATGCCCGTAAACATACAAGTCAATATTTGTCTTTCAGGAGAGTTATTAGGCCCAAGAACTAAAAATAGCGATAAATGTATACGATATTTGCAGACCCAAACATGGCTTAACCCACCAAAGCATTTACACTGTTCAATAAGCATCAGACGAGGTATTAAACAAACGGTATCGTTTCGTTGTCATGTATGCATGTGGCGAAAACAAAGGCCACTAAATTTATTGGACGCAACGAATCTTAGCTTTTGAATGGTGGTTATTTGTTGAAAAAGTAGCTGTTGGAATGAAACGGACAATTGCAATAACAACAAATGCCTGCGGATGCTCGCATTCAATTCGTTTTGGAGAACTAAGTCTATTTGAAACAGTAAAATTGTGATCTTCAACGAAACCACCGAAGCTAAACTGACATGCTGAATACGCCGGTGAAATTTTCAGGCCTATTCATAATAACGGAGATCAAGTCTTGAAGAAAAAATTCAGTTAATCCAGTCATAACTTTCTTCAAAAGAGAGCTACCACACAAGATTCACTCTTGAAGAGAAAACCTACTCAAGCGACCAAACCACGTTTTGCATGGGAATACTAAGGAATATCTGATTATTTACTACTAAAGTAAGCCTGAACCACACCTTCACCACCAGTGTGTCCAGAATCGTTTTTCGATCCATTTGATCTTTTCTGGAATTTGTCGACTTGTTTGGATTTTCCCAATTCCGATTTGTTCAAATGAAGTTCGAGGAAGTACGCACAATGCTCGCCAAATTTTGCCCAGAAACATAACTACGATAGTGTAAAGCCGAACGAAAGCCTTCGAGACTTCAAAAAACGCCAAAATGAGGTTAAACGTAGTCGTTGAAGAATAATGAAGTAAGGCGTATTACATGGACGTAGCTTCTAAACAACCGTCAAGATACAGAAATACAAAGTGGAGTGAGAGTACAGCGTCAGCGGTCAGCAAACTCTTAATGAATGCGTCGAACAAGGATGGATAACGTGGAGATTGTTTTCACTGTAGGTCTCGCTGAAATCGAGTTTGGGTAACCGGGTTCGCAATGGCGAAGCTCCTGAAATATCCAGAAGGAGAACTGGCGTTGAGCCTAAAAAGCTCTCTTTCTGTGAGGTTGCCGAAACCTGGGGACCTACTACCCATCAAGAAGATCGTACGGCAAACTTCCTTTCCCGGAAATGAACAATCAAACGACAGTGCGATGGCAACACTGCAAGTCCTGACCGGCTGTCCACAAGTTTGGAGCACAGAGCACTGGTATCCAGTCCTGTTCGGCTTCCGAAGGTAGGCCTTAGTTTCCTTTGTTAAATTTCTTCAAGGATCCTGCGAGCATGACAAACGCTGTATTTATCCTTGTCTGGTGGTGCAATAACGCAGCTTCCTCAGTTCGGTCAACCGGCGCACGATCGATTCTCTAGCCTCTAGGTGTCAGGTCGCGCCCAGACAGAAGAAAAAGTACATGTGCAGAGAGTGACGTATCCCCAAGGTCACCATCGGTACGACACGTCCGGAAAGTAGGTGAGTTGGCGGCGCCCACGAAACACGGCTCTCACCAAACGGCTTAGCAACACACGACCAGTGTAGTGGTCCTGAGAATGTTGACGACCGGAACACCACCATTGGCTGTACGGAGCGAACAAGTGAACGAGCATATTTGGCCAATTAGTCATCCTATATATTTACGCAGACGCTCTGTATGTTTTGTCCTGGCAATACAGCCGTGTCCCCAGTTCTCTGTCTTCTCCCTATCGCGTAGTCTGGCAGGCGCAGCGCAGGCGTAACCAACAGCTCGGCTACCGCACAATACAACACTAGGTCAAGTTGATCGTACAACAATCAGCTATAGGCGACCTATCAAGACTGCCGCTTAGTCCGGAACGCATGTATGGAGTCAAATGTCCCGTTGCAGTTCATCTTCTAGCAGCTAAGACCATTCACCACTGTGATAGTCACTGTCTGCAAGAATTTGTCATCAGAGTGGTCTGTCAGAAGTTGTCTTGAGAAAAAGGGAGAAAACGGTCGACCAAATGAATACTGGTTCGAGATACGAAACACTATGGATTCCGTGTTTGTTTCTGCGTGTCAAGACCTGGATCTCAAACGAATCGATGTTTCTCATCACCACAACCTTCCGGGAAGCGTTTGAACACCAAACCGGCTGATCACCTACGAAACACTATGGATTCCGTGTTTGTTTGTGCGTGTCAAGACCCGGATCTCAAACGAATTAATGTTTCTCATCACCAGAACCTTCCGGGAAGCGTTTGAACACTAAACCGGCTGATCACTGGTGCGATTGGCTGTCACTCGCTATCTCAACGTAGTTGTGCTATAACATCCTGTCGAGCGGTAAGCTCACTGCGTGGTAGTCAATGTGACTTTCGCGACCAAGCTTCCCCCCTAGTGTGGACTTCCTGCTTGTGCAAACCGGTAGGCAGGCTCATTACCCGTTTGTCAAAGGCCGAAAAACATAGAAAACATCATATTCGTCTACATCTGCTGCTAAACAACGCCGCGTAAAGCCGAGGCGTTCGGATGAACACAATTATTTATTCCTAGGACACAAATACGTGTACTTCGTTATAGGAAACACTAGTTGAGATAAGTCAACTTTGACGTATTGGTTTTTGAAAATTAGGACACAAATCAGGTCACCATCACATACGGCCGATAACATTCGAACCATCTAAAGAACATAAGTTTACACGCAAATCCCACCAACGCAAGCGAAGACCAAGTGTCAGCGTTCCGTGAAACATACGAAATTTGGTAACCCGGATTTTGTTTCACCTAACAGCTGGGACAAACAATGAACTTTCTTGATACCAACTGCTACAAAACCACGAATACAATCCATGGAGTTCTGGAAGAAATCATCCATAGCCAAAAAAAATCCTCAGGAAGGACTAACTTCCCAATGACAATAAACTCAAGAAATTCAATCAGCTGTGCCAATGTGTTACCCGGTGACAGCAACTTCGAAAGTTCACCGGTTTATCTTTCTGGACAAGAATATTGAATCACACGCCAACGACAAACAGTCTGTATTAAAATCTGATCACCTATCCGACACATTTCTGGGGGTATAATTCGGCCAAATTTCGATTGCTCTGTGCAGTCTCGATATGATGTACAGATCTAGTATTTCTGTAAACGAACGAACAGCTTCACAGAGGGGCCTGCTAGCATATGGGTTGACCGGTATGAACGACGTTCAATCCCAAACTGACCATCGCTTGTGTATGAACAAGTGGAATTCGAGCCAATGGGTCAAGTTCATCAGCGAACCGTCAACCTTCCCTTTGTTGGCTGCTCTGTTTTCTTTGAACATATGACTCTGACCAACGGCCACCGGTAAAAACAAACAGCATAAGAAACAAATGTTTGCGCTAAATTCAACCCAAGTAATCACCAGTCTAGGAAGCCAGCAAGTTCATACTATCGGATTTGTTCAACAAAATCCAACATCTCATGGAGTAACGTGTGAATACCAATAGAGGTAGTGTAGCTAAATGGGAAAGCGAATAAAGTTGGTTAAACGGCGGCTTAGGATGACTGTGGTCCCGTAGAGTGAGGCGATTGTCCCCGAAAGGAAAGCTTCCAATTAGAACGTTCCGGTATGTTGAGAGCCATTAACACGGTGCCAGGCCGATGATATGCTAGCCGGGGATTGTTGGTTGGTAGGGTGCGACACACCTCTGGTTTCGACCGAAACAGATCAGTAGATGTGTTACTAGTATTTAATGTGACACAAAAATTCGATTGGTTTCGTCTATTTGTCCGAATGACGAGGTTGTAGCACTTGTAAACTGCTTTTTCATGCTCAGTATCATCTTGCTTCTTCCCATCACTATCGGTCACACTAATGTACAAAATTTTGTTTTACTGAAATACAATCGCAACCGCCTGTTTTTTCGGCCCAACGTGACTTTGGGACTTTAGCTGAGTGATTGCCGGTTGGCAATCACTCCAACTCCAAACGTGAACAAAACTTTTAGCTACAAACGCTCGACTCATCTATTCACACCTTGGTGTGGTGGTTCAACGGAATACGGAATTTTCCATTGTAACTGTGAGTCAAGATTAACTTGGATTTTCCGCCTTGTGACATTGTATCTGACTTACAGTAGTAATCTGCTCTTCTCACTGGAGTCTCCACGGGGCCGTTAACCACTACAAGGTCATCCGCACATAATACGCTCATTATTCTGCTGAAATAAAATTATAAAGCTGTTGTGGCTCAAAGTAGAGAGTTCATTGTTCAAATAAGTAAGGAGATTGACGATCTCACGCAGAGAGGAAGACGCACTGCGTACTGAAGTAGCGCTAATGCAATTATACATCCTTGTACGCGTTCAACAGACGAATCTGGATGACATTTCTTGTTTTTACAGAAGCCACTGAGGAGACGCTGCCTTTGAAGAAGCGAAAGCATGACGGGGCTAAGATCTATTCACTAGATGGCGATATACGTTTGTCAGCAAAATTACGAAATGTTAAGCACTGCTGTGAAGGACAAGCCCGTTGATGTGATTTCTGGTCAAGTATTTTTGCATAGTCATAAGTAGCTTCGAGAACTAAATACCAGTGTCAAGTCTCACTAGATGTACTAGAAGCCATTGAGTCCATTTCAATGGCAGTGATTATAACGGTCCAGCACCCATCTGAGTCGGTACACCTAAACGTCTGGAAATTCAAGCCAAGGCCCAAATGTGACGCCAACAGCGATGCTACGGGCACATGTTGTCGCTTGCGAAAGCATGCACCAGACCGACGATAATCAACAATAAAGATGAAATAATTGTGCAATGCTTCACGGCTTTTCAGGATGGACTGCATTCACTTACATCAAGAAGTCTCCGTTGTGGATTTTCAAATATCCTCATACTATCAATTATCCTCATACAACGACATGTCCGACCTAATTTATCCCACGCTATCCCCTCTATTAAGAATTGCCAGTTTTAAAACACGTTTTAGTTGTTAAGTTAAAATTTATGCGGAAATATCACTTAGACCATGCTGACTACATGAAACATATATTCGAAACGAGTAATTCTGAGAGATTGCAGTAACTGGCAAGCGAAGTATTTTCAGAGACGTTTTTCAGTTACGAGCGAGAGTTCAGCTTGACGAACGAAGGATTGGCCAAGGACTTTAAGATGATGGGGTAGGCATGGAACAACAGTGGTAGATATTTCCGAAACCAAAATCGTGGAGAAATTCACAATAGCTCAGTGTTTCTTTTACCAAACAGTACGCAGATGACCTATTGGATTTCACCACCGAGCGCAATATGAATCCACGTTAACCTGTCAATGCCTCATGAGGATAGATTACTCGTTCAGGACATTATGCTGACTCAACGTTACGGTGGAACTTTACAGTGAACTGTTCAACTTGAAGTCATATGAAATCCAATGTTTTCTCAGAACCATCTACGTAATGCAAGTTTGACGAAAAACTAGTTCAAGTGACAAGAAGCCAAGTACGAGTGATCGTGAGATCGGCCAAGCGACAAATTAAAAAACACGGAGTACGACACACCCCTGAAAGGAATTCGATTAATTCTCCAGTTTAAGGACGACTGTAGAAATACATGCGGTATAAAAATACATCCGTTAAGTGGTTCAGCNGTTTAAGGACGACTGTAGAAATACATGCGGTATAAAAATACATCCGTTCAGTTGTTCAGCAGCTCGACCATAGCTGGAGGCTGCAACCACAATAATTATGTTTGCAAACGAGTTTAAAAGTTGAACTGACCAATGGACACCGCATGCGAACATCAATTCCCCATATTTAGGGGAGGGGAAAGGATGAAAAAAGTAAAGCCGACTGGTGCGAATTTCGGGGTTCCTAGCTAAAAAGCACTTCGAGCAGTGCAGCAATGAGAATACCGTCCCAGACCAGTGGGAAATCTCGACCTATCTAACGACAGACTGATACCGAACTGACGCGTTGTATACCGTCGAAAGCGGTTCTTATTTCCCCGATTCGAAGGCCTTCACCCTCAATCAGACCACCGAAAGCGACGCAGTTACCAAGATAAACAAATTCTTCAACCACATACGCAAGTATTAAGTTCAGGTCCAAAGCGCACACCACACGATGCAGCTGATTTTTTTTACCTTATCCGATCCGAGTAGAGCCTTACTCAACGCCTACACACGGGTGCTCTGAAAGTATCTCGATCCTTCAAAGTGTAAAAATGGATAACGATTGCACCATCCGCACATCGATAAGAAATTTAACGAGGACGAAGGATATTTCCGTCTGACACCGCTGCATGTCAGCGTTCGGACGAGAATTTATCACATTGGGCCCCGGAATCGGCACATAAGGCTTTTGGATGGAACATCGGTGCTTGATAGACATCAACCCGTAAATGAGAAAGACCAGCTATGTCGGCCGTTGAACACTGGTGCTGTTCTAGTGGTAGCCAGTGGATGTGACCTACGCACACCCCTTTAGAACGGAATCCCTTCACGGATCTATTACTACGGGGGTTCGACAAATCCGTGTTTAGTGCTTCACTGAAGGTGGCCTAATTCTGGCAGGTTGATCGAACCAGTTGATGGACCATGGCGAAAGCCTTCTCTATCTCATGAGCTTTCGATATTCACCACCACTCTGTCATTTCTAAGATTTCACTACTTGACGTTTCATAAATCATTTGTCTGTAACACCACTGTCGCTGATTGCCATTACAGATCATGATATCATTCAAGATTGCTGGCGCAGACAAAATACAGTGGTTGTTTGACCATGTGGGAGGGGTAGACAGGGCTTTAAATATCGTGAGGAAAGCCTCCTTTAAGTGCTTTCTGACATAACCCAAATGCCTATTCTAGTGAATACCGTCGGTTGAATTTGGAAGGCCCTTGAGTTGGCTCAGACGGAAACCGTCTATCGCCAGCGATAGACTGACATGCCGTGTTGAAGTAGAAAATTCCCAGAAATGCATGCAGTATTGTATGGCCGGAATCGAGTTACGATAATATCGAAACGTACTGGAAGCCAAAAGTCACGTGATACAAATGACTAGGATTGATCTGTGCTTTGTGGCCTTGTGTGTATGGTGCAAGTTGATGTTGGTTAGAAATAGGTCAGCATACAGCCAGAGGAGCCATTCCCAGTTTCTTGGATGGAAGGCTGGACCAGAGTGTGGGGTGGGGAAGGATATCAATGGAAAAGGGGCACTGAAACCTAAAGACATTTTGCGGTCCGCAGACAAAAGCGCGAATTCGATACCAGGAATTGAAACTCCAGCCCAAAGCAGTAGGTGGGGTTTTAACGAAGTGCACTCAATTTTAAATTACATCACTGTTCACAAGTGACTCGGTTGGATCTCTTGTCTGCTCATATCTGGTAGGATACGATAGGGCCTGTTTACCTCCTATTCCGCTAAACAGCCATTTTGCAGATCACGAGAGTCCATTTAGAAGTTACAGTAGGCAGCATGACTTTGAACAGCGTCCGCCAAAAGCTCTTTGATTATTGCACCAAATGTTTTACTTAGTTCGTTCGAGAAACCGTTCAGGTTGCAGGGCCCATTCAAATCCCCTAATCGAAAAATTCAATGTTACTACCCGTAGCAACCAAGTTGGTGAAAGTTGCGTTGGACCGTTCAATGAATCTCATCTACGGGTATCCACGAGTATGAGGTCCATGTGACCGAAATCGCCAATAAGTAACACCTTTGTGAGAATGAAGATAGCACAAAGTCCCTAAGATGGGCAAAAGGGTAAAAAAGATCTTGTTGAACAGGTCGTAATAAAAAGGCTTTTGAAACCCATTTTTCGGAAAATAAATCACTTTTAACTGTAAAATATGCAATAACTGCAATCTCCTACACGTTACACGTTCGAAACACATTGAAACCATCGATTGAAGTGACTACCAAAAGTCCGGGAATCTGGGGATGCCAGTGCGCCTCTTTAATCTCCGTTTGACCGCAGTGGATGAACAAGAGTTGCACCGGTAAGTTTGCAGTTTCGTCACCCTTTGCCAATGCGTCGTCCATAGGCTGATCGGCTTGCTCCAAAGTGGTGTCCCAAATGGTTACTTGATCATCTTCGCTCGTAGCAACAAACACTCCAGCATCGTTCGGATGCCATTCAACAGAGGTTATGGGTTTCGTGTGATACTAAGAAACAGGAAAACAGAAAAGAGCAAGGCAGGGCAGAAGTTCACAGGGGAATTCCATGAAATGTCACATGTCGGGATAAACACATCGGGACACAAAAGTCTGTGAGTAGCTCTTGAAAATTTAACGAACAAACAGTTTTGTAAAAAAGCAGAACATGAGGAAGCAATCGTTGGGGCGAGATGGCTCAAGTGGTTAGAGCGCGAATTTACTGGCCGGAAGGTCCGTGGTTCGAACCCGACCTCTGGCTCTCGGTTTTTCCTGTTTAGGCTTGGGCAACCTGGCAGTATCCCGGCCCTCGTGCTTCCTTCGGGTAGCATGGCAGCTAGGCACCGGGTGTTACAGCTGAACGATAAAAAATGCAATATAAACTAAGTTCTTAAAATACGACACTCGTTCTAGAACAGAATGAAAGTCCATAGTTTGGAAAATAGTGTGATTCACACCGTTGAAAGCCTCCACTCAGATTATGCGGAAAGACCGGAATGTTTCAAAGTGTATGTCGAGAAACGAACAAAGCGGAGCTGTGCAGGAGAGAGGTGAACACACCGTTGTGAACCTCATTAACCAAATAATACTATTTTGCATCGATCGAGTGACAAGGCACAGAGATTATGACTAAATGAAGGATTAGGGAAGCTAATCTCTTACACAGTAGTATTTAGAGTACAAAGATATGTCCTAATCTGAACAGCAACGGAGCAGTGAAAACGTACATCATAAACATGAGTGTAAGCAGGAATTTTGTTTGGTTTCCCTCCGGGCGCATAGCGTTTGTGGACAAGTCTTAGATCCCATACTCGAAGAGCACCATCATCGCCTCCGGTAAGCAGACTAGTCGACTGAAGACGATTCCATGAAAGAACGTTCACATCAGCTGTATGCGCGTCCGGTACGGTCAGCATGCTCCCAGCGTTCGGTGGACTGCGTGTATCCCAAACGCGAATACTCCGATCCGATGACACTGATATAAACACAGTGGGCTCAGTAATTGACCACTGAATATCTTCAACAGATCCGGTGTGTCCCGTGTAGGCCTTTTTTCCTAAAGACCAGCCGGTCGGCTTGGAAAAAAATAACAGCAATATGATTTAACTAAACTATAGAGTGCATGTACAGCAAGTAATCTTACACCGGCTTAGAAACCAATCAGACTGACCTGTCATTCATTTAAAAGTTTTCATATCTGTAATGGGGTGGGCGAGCCCCTTTGTGAGTGGAGAAAGACCCTACTGACTATGTATGAAAGACCACTGGTTTTCGGATATCTATTATTTCTATATAGCCCGAAAGCTATGTTAGCTCTGGTGGAAATGTAACAGATTAAGTCAGCGGGCAGAGCCTAAAGACCGCAACTACTAGGGTAGTACTCGTGCTCCGCTCAGTCGGTTACACTCGACATCGAGCTGTTCATGAATGCACTCAATAGCCAGCTTATCACGCAATTGTGGACAATCTACTGCCAACGTTGTTAACCAGTTTGTTTTTGCACTAATAAAAATATATGATTGTGCCCCAAATGTCGTGTGCATCACTGAATTGCGGTCCCACGATAAAGCATGCACCGTCGAACAGTCCTAAAGCTTTTGACAACCTCGTCGAACTCGCGGGGGATGAGAAACGTTGGGGGACTTTACGTAGCATCACAAACTGAAATGGCCCGGTCATGTCAATATGGTCGACTGGGAAAGGTTTTGATGTCTGTTCCGAATTCAGAGTAGCCAACAAGATGACAATGTGACTGGGTGTTGTCGGGGTGATCTGCTTCCATAAAATGTCCCGTCTGCGGTTCGACTGCGAATCAACACTGGTACATAAGTTAATTCTTCACATCTTAGTGTTTGGTTGCACTATTTGATGGAACTACTAGCACCGTATTACGACTGTTCTTATCGGATTCCGTGTAACACGGTCATTTTATTTCATCCAGAATCGACCAGTTGTACGTCTTGTCTGGATTGTTATAAGGCAAGTTTAGCCTCAACTTACAATTTTGCACTCGCTATGTTGGGGAATAATCGATGGTAGAGTAGATCCTACAGTGAGTTTAGCTTAGAAGTGATTAAAGTGGCAACAAACCCGAGGCCAACAGCCTAGGAATCGAAAGTTGGTTTCAGCATCCTCATCGTCAGGTCGAAAGCGTACTGTTACGAGATTCCACATCTCATCACATTCAGTGAAATTTACTCACACCCCCTAGTAGAGGTAGTCATCCATGTAGTACGTATATTTGTGCAAACGTAGAATTTCAAGTCTGGTTTCCCTAAGCGATCATGGATGAGACAAAAACCGAACCTGTTTGGAGGCTAATAACGAAATGCACTGTGGCGTTTGAAGTATCTATCTGCGATTCCTAAAACCAGTTATAAAATTATCACAAGTCTCCCAGCAACCGACATCCCGAATAAAATAACTCTATATCCTCAATAAGATCTATTTCTCCTCTAGTGTAAGCGTTGTGATAGACAAGGTAATGTGACGCAGTTTTTCTGTTTGCTGCTCATCATCAGTGATTTCTATTCCCTTGGGAAAGTTTGTTCTGATGGGAAGACTTTGATGCAAAACAAACCTCTTAAGACACACTGAAAGATATGCACCAAGTGAAGCAGGTCATGAGCCGATGAGGTGAATCAAAATCCCCTAGAAAATAGGAATGCATACCTGTGGTACCCAGTGGTAAATGACTCCATCACAATCACCGGAAGCGAGATGACCAGAAGCCAAAGGGTGAGGACTCCAATCCAAAGCGAAACCTTCACTTTTGTGGCGCTTGTTGGTGAACAATGGAACAGGAGTCTCGTTGAATCGAACATACTCGCTCATTACAGCTGAATCGTTCACAGCAGTAAGGGGACGGGTGAGGTCCCAGATAAAAACCTAGGTGGAAAGAGAAACGGATACGCAATGAATCAAGTGGATACAAGCGGTTTATTATAGTTCCAAGATTGAGGGAAATTAGCTGAAGACTAAGGAGTTAAAATAAAGACGAACAACAAGAGTTGGCAGGAAGTTGCTTTCACATACAGCCGTCACCATGGACGTGACGAGCAGTATAAGTCCTATGCTCTATGGTCATCCGCAAGAAATTCGCTTGCATTATGTGGCCCCAGCATAGAGAAAAAGTAGAATATTCATCAGGAAAGCCTGTCGGTGTTTCTTCAGTGGTGGCTGAAAATTATTTCAAAAGAAGTAACTTTCAAATCGAAACAACCAGGAATTTGGTTTTGAGAAAATAAGCACGGTAGTTCTCCTCAGGGAGACGACCTTGAGGGAAGTTAAACTACCACCATAACGAAATATGAGAGGTGGCTAAAAAACCGGATGACATTTCAGACAAACACAAACTTGAGGATGGCGTCGCCGATTACAAGGGTTGTATATCCTGTTAAGCCATATCGAATCTAGTTGATACAAGTCCGTTGATGTGGTGATGGGGCGTCAAACGTGACTGGGAGACAAAGCATAAGTTATTTCTGTTGTGACATCCCCTCAGAGAAACACAAAGTATTCCCTCCAGTTCTCAGTTGCCTGAGAACATCATAAACGAGAAATTCAGCTGGGTTCCAGGTGAGTCTCTCGAAAGAACCAAATTAGTTTGCAGACGAGTGTATATTCGCTTATTCCCTCCAAGGTTCTGAGTGAGGGAGATTGTAAAACAAAAAAGCTTCATACAGCCACAGTTATCTTGCACTTAGTTTAGAACGAACAGGATTTCCTAGAACCAAGTAATTCGTAAAAAGCTGAATGACTGGGTTTCATGCAATCCACAAAATTCAGTAAAACAGTCGCTGTTTCACCGTACTGGCGAAACTCGTTGCTGATCTGTGGTGAGAGCGAATGTTTCCCACATACCTAACATACTCTGAAACCAATTCTGCGTTTGTCGTGACAATCAATACATCAAAGGACGGTAGACCTGTCATATAGTAACATCAAAGGGATAGAGCTCACTTTCGCTTCCTCTGACCAGGATGCAGCCAGATATCGACCGCCGTACTGAAACGCTCGAACTCGATTCACAGTGCCCCTGTGCCGAATTTTTGCAGCTTCGAGTTCAGGTTGGGAATCCAAATCCTCGTCAGATGAACTACTTTCATCCGAATCATCTGATTTGTCCGCTGAATCATCTTCAGGATGTACCTAAGGAAAGGAAATTAGCGCCATCAATCACCGTTTTATAGCGCAACCAAAGGAGAGTTAAGAAGGCATGGTTGTAAAGCTAAGTATGCAAGGACATGCAAGAACTGATTTATAAGGAGTGACCATTCTATGCAGACCTGATTTATATCAGCGTTAGTCAAAAAGTGAAGTTTCAACTCACGCCATTTGTTTGAACAGTTCTCATCACGTCCTGGCATAATTATTCTGATTTGCTCACACCAAGGCGGGGAATCGCTCATCTAGAACTTAGAGGCCGGAACGGGATTTGAACCTCAAAAGAGCATACATCCGAGATAGAAGTAAACTGATTCAAACATTTTTCTGTCCGGAGGGACACGGTACCCCTTAGAGTGATGCTTTTGGAAAGGACGCGGCTGCTCGCACGAACAATCTTCCGGTACAAGTCAATAGGGTAGGTAAATAATGGATATGCGACTGGTCGAGGCTACTACACACGCTAATCACTAATATTGACTGCACGCAAACACTACCGGGAGGGCTATATTCTGTGCGTTGACATTCCATCAGCAACAAGCAGAACTGTATACGCCCGTCCAACATACCTGAGTTTGAAGTACCACCACCAAGGTACATTCGAAGTATAAAAAAGTGGCAGAAGTTCACAAAATCACATAACTCAAACAGCATCCTAGCTGACTCTTAGGAGCCTAAGCAACACAAGCACGTGTACTTACATTATCATTTTGGACACTGGTTCAGTGGTCACTGCCGTTCAAAAGAATTGAAGCAGCCTATTCCAAAACACAATGGCTAGCAGTGATTGCGACAGAATAACACCAGCACCAGCGAAGTAGTCTGTAGAAACGCCGAAGAATATGTGACGTTATGGCATCAATTTTATTCAGTATGGAGGCATTTTTGAGTTGGCGCGGCTATTCAGTATCCTCTGGATGACCATCCCTGGAATTCAAAACGCTTCCTAGCCAAACGAATGATTCACCAACTGAAGGTCCGTATGCCACCTTTTATTGACGGCCGGCATAGTCACAAACGGAAATACAAGGTCTGAAGGCAATGGTCGAATGAGCGGGGTCGCATTTTGGCCAAAATATATTGCTAAAACGTTTGCTCTTGGCGGGACAAAAATCGACCGACCACACACCCCAAAGCAGTACAACAGTGTAGTGCGCAGATTCCTGCTCCGTCAGTAACACTCCAAACAGGAACGCCCGACAATGACTCGAAGTTGCGAGCATTGAGAACAAAATTGCATGTGGGCGGATGCAAAAACATGTTCAGCATAGTTACTACTTGCGAAGGGACAAACACCGCCGTATATTACGCTACCGTGTTGTCTCAATTTCTACAGGGCGACGCGACAAGGAAGAAACTTCAGCTACTGCTTCTAGTTGGTCCTGGGATGGACTGTCCTAACTTCGGTTCTCAAGTGTTTCATTGCTCAACACCATTATCTTAACTCGGCTGATTTACTTTATATTGGCAAATGAAAAATCATCTCCACCAAGGAACAGCATCAGGTGATACTGGGTTGTTTCCTTGACAAGGGCCAAGGGATATGAGCTCTCGATGAGCTCTGACTAGAGCGAAGCCTGAGTCCAGTCCATCCCCTCTTTTATGTGGACTAATCAGGATAATTATGTAAGGGCATGGGAAGTGGTCAAACAAGTATTGTAAGAGCGTAGAGAATAACTCTGCTAATGAGGCCGACTGCGTGAATCACTTTGGCTTGGAAGGACACAGCTTCACCGCGTTTATTTTTAGCAACAACAACTTCAAGTACACAGTGCAGACGGATGGACGAACTAACCCTGGGTGGTACACTCGCTTTTGTGATATTTAGCACAGAGATATACGAAGCGACATACATATTCATGACCATTAGAATGACAGCGTGCGTCGACTGACGCATTCTATATGTTTAATCACTTCCAGCTGTGAGGAGCAACGCCCAGAACCAAAGAAGTTCTTCAACAGTTATTTCGCCCTATGGTTTTCGTGTCAATGGACTAACGCGTGTTCACACAACGAAGATAACTTTGTTCACCCTGACATAACAAGCGATACTGTGCAAGTCAATGAGGGAATCAGCGATCACCATAACCTGTGACTGCGCCACGTAAAAACTGATAGCGGCTAGAACACTTACACTTCGAACTATCTCATAAGCAAAATAATTATTTCACGTTGCAACATGAAGAGAACGTCAGTAGTAAATTGGTTCAGAGCGCACTTTGAAGTAGAGACCGTACATAGGAAGCACATTGTCTTGTTTGATGCACCGAAATTGTCATTCGACAAGGGCGCTGTGGTTCGTTCACTGAGCTGGGCAAGAGCACCAGCGTTTCACCACAAATCGAAGTGGTATCATTAGTGCAATGTTATGGAGAGAAGTGGAAAATGGAAGTGCGTCAATGGTTGTGCTTCTGTTCCTACAGTGCGGCTGAGGTCGTCTACATGTCCGGTACTCTCTTTTTTCTCATCAGTTCTAGTGTTGAAAAGAAGCCAGGCTGTTGACAAAGTTTTTGCTGCTCGTGTACACTCAGCCGAACAATGAGACTCGGAAAAGGTGGCTCCCATCAAGCCAGTGGTCGGGTAGCAGTGCCAAGGTGTACAACAGACAAGCCAAATGTACGGTTAATAGAGAGTCTAGTGTAAATTGCAGAATACTCTAGCAGAGCCATGCTATCTTCCCATTTCCCCACCCAAAGCTGTCTGAATACGGATGAAAAATGGTCAGCCGATGGGAGCTTCTCAAGCTAAGGGGAAAAAATCGAAATCGTTCAGCTGTAATACCCTTTCGGTGCCTGGCTGGCATGCCACAGGAAGGAAGCACGAGGGCTGGGATACTGGCAGGTTGCCCAAGCCTAGACAGGGGAAGTCGAGAGGCAGAAGTCGGGTTCGAACCACGGACCTTCCGGTCAGTAAATTCGCGCTCTAACCACTTGAGCCATCTCGGCCCTCAAGTTAAGGACAATAGCACAACTCAACAAGATTAGTAGCCCGTATTAATAGACTGAATCTAATGGTAGTGCAATGGTTTTCGTAACTCAGTGAACCACTGTACTGCATTCCAATTAGTTACACTACTCAGATAGGCATCGTCTGTTGAAGATCGTGGAGCAGAAACCGGGGACAAATGCGGTTCAGATTTACACTTGTACGTGAGGATTAAACTTCATAGTACCCACTGGCACAAACTACGGGTCAACGTGAGCCGCCAACGGAAAGTGCTTCAAATTCTCGAATGAGATCACAGTTAGCATATCGGCAAGTTTCCAATTCTCCGAGTTCACTCAGTCTCCGTCGACGACTGCCGGCCCCGTTTACAAAAAGTCCACACAACATGCCACCGAAACCAACCCTGGATTTACGTATAAAAGCGTTCAGCTGTAGCACCCTTCCGGTGCCTGCCTGCCACGCCACACGAAGGAAGCACGAGGGCTGGGATACTGCCAGGTTGCCCAAGCCTAGACAGGGGAAGTCGAGAGGCGGAGGTCGAATTCGAACCACGGACTTTCCGGTCAGTATATTCGCGCTCTAACCACTTGGGTCATCTCGCCCCCAGGATTTACGTATGGATGCCACAAACACTGAATCTCCGAAAGGACTATCCACTTCCCTTAGCAAGACGCCAATTTACGCAGCTCACCTAACAAAGACGACTGTCCAGTTCCGAAAGATTATGGAATTGCTGGTCGGAAACGGCTTCTAGCATGGAAAAATTGTAAATTCCCGCAATTGTCCTAACCTTTTCCGGCTGATCCGTGGCGCTTCAGGCCAAAGGCAAGGTCAGAAAAGTAATTTTCGAGACGCCGGGTTATTTGAAAACGGACTGTGTGAGAAGGCTAAGGGAATGGGCTGAACATTTCAGCTCGCTGCTCAATCACCCACCAAACCACTAACCATCCACCATATAAATCACAACCTGCACACCATACGCCGTTGATTGCGATGGCTCTATTCAAGGTGAACGAAGCGAAATGACCAAGCTACTGAAGAACAAGAAGCCCGAAAATGAGGATACTATTCCCGCATGCACCTACAAAGACTGTGAAACGACAGTACCCAATGATGACTACTTCCAGATTATAAATAAAAGTTCAAGTAACAAAGACCATACACTTACCTTCCGCCCACCAGACGCCTCTGATCATGGGATCTACTGGGATTTCGATCAGAAAGAGAACAAGCCATACTGCACGTTGGACAGTCCTTCAGTACCACGCTCAGTTGCTTTTGCACGAGGAATTTTAGTCTGTAATATTTTGTTCATTTGCAGATAGCTACCAAGTGAGATCAACTATTGTTTAAAATCAATGTGCGAGATTTTCAGAAACATGAAAACAAATCGAGACCAGATGAGTAATTAGGAGAGCGGTAATGGAGACGGACTCTGCGCTGAATCTTACTATGGTGCTTCGGAGCATGAGGTCTTGAGATGAAGGACAGGCATGTAATCGAGGTGACTAGCAATCAGGAACACGAGTATCCATGGGGTCAAAGGTACACATACCAAAGACCGGCTGTGCAGGTTATACCGTGCTATACACATGGGATTGAATCACATTCCAAAACGATTGCTATGTAGGCAGTTGAAAAATTGGGTGCGTGGCTTTAGGATTTATATGAGGTTGAAAATATCAATCTTGGCTTCAGATCATGATGAAATATGGATCTCGACGACGGCGCCTGACGTAGGGTCATACATGTAGGCGTGGCGCATACAAAAACCCCACTCGTAAGCGATTGACAACGAACATAAAATGAATTTATCTAAAGGGTGGACGTGTCTGAATGCGTAGGGGGGAGCTTATGGAAACTACAGTTCCTATGGTGTATCAGGTGTGAAACCTCAGTGTTTAAGGCACAAACTTACTGAACGGAGGATACGTGCTTTGAACCCAACCTCGGCTTTCCGACTGCTTATGTCTAGACTTGGGCAACCTGGCAGTATTTCAGCCTTCGTGCTTCCTTCCGGTGGCATGGCATCCAAGGGGTATCAGATGTGAAGGGTTACGTTATTATTAGTAGTGGTAGTATCAACCGAGAACAGATGCCTACACCTAAATCTCATTTATCACCTTGAGCAATCCTCAAGCAAATACAATTGCATGATAGCGTTAAGGAAGCGCGGTACTGCACTGAAGCGTAATCGGGTTGACAGATGACGCTAGCACCTCAATATTTCATTCGGCACTGGTGTTCACTGCAATGCCATTGTGTCTAGATCGACTCACGGCCCTTAACATACGTCTGCATGTTCTATGAGATCTTGTTCCCTCGGGTTTAGGTGGGACTCACAGACGCAAAAGCGGTAGTGCGTCCGGTTCCGGAAAAAGCGTCTGTGTTAACAAAAATAAACACGAACGTACATCATTCTAGATATCCTGTTTTCCGAGCTAAAAAACAATACAATGAAAATGGTTCTCGGTACAGTTGAATGAAGTAGAAAATAAACGACCATCGCTTGGGGTTGGAGGGAAGGCCGAGAATCCCAACCTAGAAGTGCTAATCATTGAAAAAGACATCTGAAGACACCTCGCAGAACCGAAAGTATCCTAAGCATGAGCTTGAGACAGCAGATGATAACAAAACTATGCGGGTAGATTTGGGTATAAAAAAGCCATCGTGAGCAAGAAAGGAAAACCTACCTTCCTCTGAAAGGGTTTCATATTGCTCATACGTAAAACGACAAGGGCATCACCCATTCCCGGTGCTGCTTGAGTGCCAGCTAGTAGGGATGCACTTATTTCCGATCCATTGACTTCCACCTCTCTGCCTGAACCCAAATTATCCAGCAAAATATCGAAGCTGAGACTGGCGTACTCTAGCTGAAGATCGTAAAACAACCGATAAGAAGACTTGTCCATGACAAGCTGCTCGTCTTCCATTAGTGGTCTCGATCGACCAGGGATATAAGCTTCTGGTGAGATGTCCTCCGAAACTTCCATGTTTTCCTCAGTTACATCACTTGGCATGTCAAATTCCTTCGGTTTCTTTTTCTTCTTGTTAGCGGACTTTTCCACCTCCTCAGCCTTGCTGTTTTGTGTAGAACAGCTCTCCTCGCCCGAAATGCCGTCCATTTAAGCCGAAACGTTCGGTTACGTACAAGAGACAATTAACTGCAACCAGAGAAAGAGCTGTCGATAAAAGGAGAGTTATTAAGAAGACTTGAGTACACTGTTTGGAAGACTGCTAGCAAAATAACAAATTCATTTTGTTAATAACTTACCTTGTAGACTGAAATCTTGTTTTCTTCATTTCAGCCCTTCATTCCTATCCTACTAGACTGTTCGCTCTTTCACATTCTGCTTCATTCGAATCCATATAACGGATGGCCAGTTGTTACGAGTACATCTCCCTTACGGTTTTTTCTCCTCGATTACGGTGTAACTGAAAAGTCTGATCGATATATCAGTAGAGACCGTAACGATTGGTGACGGGAGTCCAACACCAACCCAAGCATGTTAATTTCAGCTAAGGATTTCAAAGCAATCCTTCAACAGCCACAATCACAGTTGCGACTCATTCAGTCTCTGGCCCAAGTTATCAGTTCCATTCAGTTAATTTTGCTGATACCATCGCAGCAACTGTTACCGAATTTCTCTACAAACCACCATCTTACCTCACATTTTATTCATGGTACAGTTGTCGGGAAGATACTTTCCAGAATGAGTTTACTGACGAAGATGATGCGTAGAAATCCCGTCTTTGGATCCGGAAACTTGGAAACCTCGAGCATGACTGGCTTAGGAATTTTATTCTCCAAACATTCTAAGGATTTAAACTTTGCATGAAATTTTCGGTGAACAGCGTCAACTTTTTAACGTACGATACAGTTGTCTCAAACTGGTGAAGTGCAACGCTAACGGTTAAGTCAGTTTTGCTGACGTCGCCAACCAACTGCAGTAAGTCACTTACACAGAATCAGTTCAAGTGTCTAACCTTTGTGTCTAGTCTTCAGTCTTCGCATGAATAAGATATTCACACTCGATTATCATATCCACGAGGACGCTACCGTGAAAGTACTCACCGTCGAACATCAATGTTTGCGCAATCTTAAGCAATATACCTCAATGGTACGGCAAACGTGACGACCTACTAGTTCCAGTGGTTTGATGGCATTGAAGCGAACCTTAGATATGAGAAAAACCACCAACATCGACTTGGTCCTGCGGTACGTGGAACTAAGCACGCTTTAGTCCACTCACGACATATCACTGGTGGGGCCACCAAGATTTCCGTGGTATCGAAACGTCAAAAGAGCGCCAGTAGTTCAATGAGCAGCGCAGTCAGAAAGCAGCCGTACAAGAAAAATCTGTAGTCCCAATCTGTTTGCAGCATTCCAATTTGATCTTGAATCCCGAAGGAAAAAACTCACAGTTTTTATCAACATTCCAATGCGTTTGCAGCTCGACACGTTGATCTCACGTTCCAGTTAGGAGTTGATATGAAAACCTGTTGTCATTCACGAATCATTAGGTCCAAAGTGCATTTGGAAGTGCCCTATTAGTGACTGTCGGGTTAGCATGTAATGTATTCTCCAACAATTATATATTATACCATGTTGGCCGTTGCACAGTGTCTTAGTTGCTGCAAACACCAGGGTGGGTAGGTGAAAACAGACTAAAGTTGACGCCTCTCTTCTTACAATTTTACGTATTCCCTCTTCTACGCTACCGCACCCCGATTTGAATACGCTCTAAGGTCTCAGCATCAGGACTGACCGGTTTGTCCACAACATAACACCCTTAGCTGCAGCTTCTGTGCGACGAACCTCACTAACAGTCCTGTATCCAAACCCCGGCAGTCGATCTACTTAGCTGCCTTTAATGTCCGCACACTGAGGCGAGCAGGACAAAGAGCAGTAATTTCTAGTACGTTGGATTCTCTCTACGCTAGCGCATGCTGTTTGCCGGAAACAAGGATACAAGACACAAGTGCTGTAACTTGACTGATTGCCCTCTTGCTCTCTTCCAGCTTCCGCATACGCAATTCTGAGAACGTGGAATACCGGCGTGAGTACTGTGGCGAGTCATCGATCAGAAGCGTCCCTACTTCATTGGATACCCGTTGATAGTCACTTCTGCGCGGTTCATCCGGCGATGCCTCTGAAAATGAGGTCCGTCGCCTCCAATCTACTTACGCCATAACAGACTGTAGCTCTGAACCACACAGAGTTCCTCTCCGAGAACAGAGAAAATCGCTTGGAAACGTGGAGCCCGACAACGAACGAGCCCCGAATCCAAATAGACCACCTCACTAGCAGTTACCGACGGCAACAGCAGGCCACTACAGTCCTCGTTCTTTCTTCGGGTGGCATGGCAGCTAAGCCACGAAAAGGCGTTACGGTTGAACGGGTATTGATATTATTATTATTATTATTATTATTATTATTATTCGCAACCACAACTCAACTCAACACCAGATTAAACGGAATGTCCGGATGAACCGGGATGCCTGGTAGATCCGAAAGATCAAAGGAATGTGGAAAATGTTGCGACTCCACGCTGTTAGCTCTACTTGACTTATTCGAATGGTCTTCGAAAGTCTTGTCAGCAAAACAGCCAGGAGGAACATGGGTCTCTAATGTGCAGCAAAAAGCACGTTTGGACTGCTGGATACAATAACTTGACGATGTGGTTGGCCACCTGAAAACTTCAAACCCAGACTTTCGGCTTTTAACAGAAACGTAGACTACAAATATCGAACTCCCTTCAGCCCCAAACGTGTCCGAATGTACGTCTAGTCAAGCGTCACCTTGCGCCTGGTCCCGACGACCCTCGCCCAGCTCTGTTCAATGACTTCGGTGAATCCCACGACCAGCGCCTGTTTGGCTTATTTGTGTCTAGCTGGGAGTCAGTCAGCAGCAGTGTTAGAACGCGAATGTACTGACCAAAAGTTCCGCAGTTCGAACCCGGCCTCTGCATCTCGACTTCCGCTGTCTAGGCTCTGGCAACCTAGCAGTACTCCAGCCCTCGTGCTTCCTTCGGATGGCATGGTAGCTGGCCACCAAAGGTGTTACAGGTAAACGATTTTTACTGTCCATTTTCATAAAAAAATATTCACAGTGAATGCAGCAACTACAACAGCGTCTGTTTTGGGCCAAAACAAGGCTTCTGGAGTCATTAATCCTGCATCATCTTATGTCGGCACGCAAAACCTTGAACCGTGAGCATCAAGCGGGATTTCGACCGAGTGAAGACTGCGCCGACCACATATTTAAACCCGACCAGAAATCTTGGTGCTCCTCAACTTCAAATGATTCGTTCAATTCAGTCAATCAACCGGTGCTCTTAAACACACTTGTTCAAAAGAGGACGCCCCAGACGTTTATGAACACAATCCGATCCTTATATTCACATGTCATTGAACGTGCGGGTGTGTGGCGAGTTCTCGAGAAAATTCCCTAATAAAGTGGTTTCCTAAAAAATGTTCACTCTCTTCATTCTTGTTCAAATTCATCATTGATGAAATGAGGCGAATGCTGGAGGGTCTCTAAAACCCTTGTTGTTGGTGAGAGCTTCATCGATATGAAGTGCGCAGATATCGCCCTCATCTTTGGAGACGAAGGCCAAGCAGACTGTTGAATCAACCGACCACCAGCAGACAATCTTTTCGCACATGGCTTGCAACTTCAAAGTACAAAGTTGGGATTCAGATCTTGTCACCTCTAAACATGCCCCTCTGAAATTGAAGTAGGGACACTCGATATTGCACAAAATCTCACATACATCGGTGAATGTACTAGACCTGACGGGAATATGTGATTAGGTAAGTGCACAAACCTCAAAAGCCCGAACCCCGTTTGCTAATTAGTGTTACTTGTGACACCAAAAAGGCATCACTGGGTCTCAAGTATCACGCATCAGTCTACAGTAAGGGTGGCATTCTTGTAAGCTTGCCAGATGGGTGACACGAAACGTCCCCGGGAGTTTACCGCCAATATCTCACAAGCGTTGCTAGTGTCGAGTGTCATCGAAATCGAGACGAGGTCATCAGAAAACGCATTTGGTTGTGCAGCAGGCGCCTCAGTCGCGGAAAAAAAATCCAGCAGCACCAACTGCGGTGGCTCGGTCAGGTGCTACACATAGAGGCATGTACCGTTTCCCGTGTATTCTTCAGGATAGTTCAGAATGCGCCGACAACGTAAGACTTGGCGGAAGAGTGTGAAAGAGGCTAGGAAGTTATTTGCTGTTGGTGCGGTGCACTTTCCACGCCCCGTGAGCCCCCCTGCACTTGGCTGGAGACAGAATGTTTGCGACTGGCTGGCACCACATCGCTTCACTCCTCTTGTTTTACGTTGAGGCTTTAAATGAATTGACCTCATGTTTGTCCGGCAACGAAGCATTAATATCAATGCTGACTTTGGTCTCCGATGATGTTGAGCGACTAGGGAATAACAGACCATGATGAAGACACTTGACCTTACAGTGGTGTGGGTTTGTGTGCCTAGGCGATACTTGGGGTTTCCGCTGTCTCTCATACCAGGTTGGTCCATGATTAGAGGTCTGACGAACAGTCTCCTGGATCTCCAGGTTGAGTGTTGGAACATGCGCGGCGACTTATTCCGTAAAAACGGTAATGCATTTGCATTTCCAGCCAAACACCGCTGCCTTGCGGTCAGGCTTCTGAGCCAAAGGCTCTGATTGATGGGCCTAATCGACCTTATGTCTAGGTGTGGGTGCCCTAATGATATCCCAGCCCATGTACAACAATGAACTGTCATAGTTGTACAGCAGCAAAGCAGTGCCGACCACTGATGTCACGCTGTCGCTGATGACGAAATAACAGCACATTAATGCATGTGTGTGCGCACTACCGATCCCAGCAACCTTAAACTGTTGACTTCTACTTGCTACTGTAGTGGTTTCGACTCCACTAAGCACTCGCTTACACAGCACTTCATTGCGAACGTGCTGCAGCCAGCTAGCACATGCCATGGTGTGAAGGCAACGATGACAAAACGCTGAAACCTTTTAAATGCTTCGGACACAAATGGCCGGGTTTCACAACCATAGGACAAGAATACTTTTACAGTCACCACATACATACGATATTTCAGCTTCTGACTCCAATAACGACGCAAAAGATGCTCGCACCCTGATGTATATTCGCTTCTTCTGTCACAACTTATGCAGCTACCTGGATAAACAAAAGTCAACAAACCAGAGTTGTCCTCTCTAAAGTTAAGAAATCGGTGCTTCGAATTTATCGGGTGTAAAGCACACAGTGAAACTAGTCGCATTCGAAATCCTACCTAAAACAGACTGTATGGACTGACTACTGTGAAATAACAAAAGGATTCAGTCCGTGCGATCCCAGTTTACTAGTTCTCCAGAAATAAATTCTATGCCAAAAACCTCGATGCTTGAGTGTGCATTCTATGGGAATAACAACTGCAAAGATAAACAAGAAGGAAGGAAAGCAGTCATGCCACTTAATATATAATGAGTGACGTCCAGAATTTATGCCATATGGCTTCGCTATAAACTAGCACAAAAGATTGCACACGAACCTCGGAGGCCAAAAGATACTTTAAATTCAAGAAAAACTTCATTTTCTGACTTGCGGAGAATACGGCGCTACCCAAGTCCGTGCATGCAGACAAGCCGTGACAAGGGTGTGAGGGCTGATGCCATTACCACAACCTCGTAGACAATTTTTCGTTAGTTCGTCACGAGCAAATCGGACCTGCACGATAAATACCTCATTTTCGACTGTATAGTCGCCAAATGGCGCGGTAGGTATCACTGATTTGTGTCAACAACACTCTCATCACATGCATGTGGAGACCGTGTAAGTCTCCGGGAATCATATTTAAAAAACGTTACACCCTACACAGAGGCGGAGAGCGACTGGAACAAACTCTTAAAAACGGCCGCAGAGCATATAAACCAAATTAACGTTCTATCCATTAGTAAAATCCTACGGATCCTTTCATGAACTCCTCACAGGTAAAAAAATAACCAGCCAAAAGTTGTGGTAATAGGCGAGGTGGTAACAGGCGAGCCGCCGAAGTCGCGATGACGGAAAGTCTTATTTCTACATACTAGCTCTGCATAGCAGATGTATTTTTCTTATGTGATGCTTTTTGTGTGCTTCTTTGGTTATTTTCTACATAGTTCCACACCAGTGTCCACAATTCCGCCTAAATTGGCAGGGCACCGGGGCCCACGTGAAAAGCCATGAACGCGCGCCCTCAAGGTCACGGATTCACGGATTGATAAACAGGATCGAGGCTTTTGCCCAAGTTTCCCGGGTCGGTTTTGTTCTTGTCGGTCAGTGGCTGTCGTTCACCTGAAAGGCACAAGTGAAAAAAGGGTGTAGCACTGCTCTTTATGTTCTCAGCGCGGGGCAGTATGCTCGCCAGCGCGAGGATTCGCATAAATAAATGTCTAATAGTGCTTTAAATTGGGTTCGAGAAGGAGCGTGTACAACCGCCGGAGGAAGGTCATTCCACGCAGCTACTACCCGAAATGAAAAAAAGTTTTGTCTAACGGATGTGTGTGCCCTGAGCTTGAAGATTTTCTTACTATGTCCCCGCCGGGTGTTTGCTGGGTAAACGGTAAAAAACCTGTTTGCCAAGCTTTGTTCAAACAGAGCATAAGTAAGAATTAGGTCCCCTCGGAGGCGACGGCACTCCAGGGGAAAGAGATCAAGCGTCACGAGACGCGTTTCGT
>NW_008752086.1:4639-8562 GCF_000715545.1 Opisthorchis viverrini | reverse complement strand
GAGGGTAACGTCTTTCGTACGTTCTGAGTAGACAACTTGGTTGGCGTACTCCAGGAGCGGTCTGACGTAGGCCCCATAGAGTATTTGGAAGTCCATGCGAGTAATACGGGAGAAGGTACGTCGGATCATCCGTAAAACGGCGAATGCCTTTTGGGCCGATTTCTCATGGTGTAGTGCGAAGGACAATTTTGAGGAGACCCAGATGCCTAAATCTTTTTTGGCATCTATCCTCATGATGTTTTCTGGTCCCTTTCATGCATGCATAACAAAGGCATTCGCCGACAGCTTCGTGGGCTGACACGGGATTCCTTCGCCGCACAATGCTTTTAACTGCAAATTGCGAGGGGAATTTCACCATGCATAACAAAGGCATTCGCCGACAGCTTCGTGGGCTGACACGGGATTCCTTCGCCGCACAATGCTTTTAACTGCAAAGTCTTTGCGAGGGGAATAAAACTTTTCAAGCTAAAATGTTGCATTTTGTCGCGCATGTGAGCGAAACGAAAATCACTGGAATCTACGACCACATTTTCGCCACTCACCAAATTTCATTGTCCAATGAACCAGTCATACCTCACGGAGGAAAAATTCCGGTGGAATACTTTCCTAGCATCACTGAGAACCTGAGATGCCCATTTGGGGATAAAAAGTGTCGACTGATATTCGTAACTGAATTTTCTCTCTGTTTTAGTCCATCAGGGACACGTCGTAGGTTTCGAAAACTCAATACATTGTGCGAATACTGAACACCGATTGATACAGAGGATCAAGCCTTTCGTCCAAGATTCCCTGGTCAATTTTTCTCTTGTCTTTCAGCATCTGCCGTCCACTTGGGGTTGTCCAAGTGAACAAGGTGTAGCACTGCTTTCTCAGGTCTCAGCGCTGGTCAGTAAGCCTACCAGCGTGAGGATTCACATAAAAAAGAGTCTAATATTGTATTGAACTGGACACTAAATGCAGCGTGGGCAACCTTCCGAGAAAGGTTATTCCGCACAGCGAATACCCAAAGTGAAGAAAATTTTTGCCTCATGGAAGTGAGCTGTTTGGGTTTGGAATTTTTCTTATCGTGCCCCCATGGCGTGTTAGCTGGATCAACGGTGAAAACCTGTTGGCCAATCCTTGTTCATGCAGAGGCATAAGTATTTAGTCCCTAGGAGTCGACGTTACTCCAGGGGAACAGGGGCAAGCACTGCAAGACGCATTTCATAGTCCACGGATTTAGGGCCGGCGACAATTTTCATAGCAGCCCGTTGGACACGTTAAATGTACTGTCAAAGCTCAAAATATTGTTCAAATTATTGTCCAATTCACCAGTAACACACAGGAAGTCTAATCTACCATCCCATAAGTTCCACCCAAGCCAGTCCTCATGTGTCCAGCTTCCTTTGTCACGCCGGCTCTCTGCCTACTTACTGCCCTCTGTCTCAATATACTATCACTTATTGGCAATCTTAGCTTGACTTTGACGACTAGACTACTGAGCACAGATCCATCATCATCCTGTCGTGTTTACAAACTTGGTGTCACCACCATAACCGTGGCAGACGTTCAGTTTTCCCCTAATAAAGGACCATATTCTGCCTGATGACTCCTATGGCTCTCCAGGTCTTACTGGTTGCACTCCATTTCATCTTCCCAAGCTCCTACCTGCGGTAATTCGTGCTATGGACGTCCCATTTGGCCGTTATCCGCTACTCCCGATATATGCATTTCACCTGGAGAGATTCACGACCGGATAAAAAACAGATACTACCTGCAATATTACATTCGTTTTGTTTTCTCTGCGGAGCCCTCCTGGCAAACTCAGAACACCTCGCTGTCCGCAGAACTGCACATCCTATCCCAACTACTTTAATCACGACGTCTGTCACGTTGCTGTCCAGAAACTGGAGTATTTCAGTTCAGCGACGGCACGGCACTGCCATACACAGTTTGATAACATACAGTTGTTCACATCCCAACTACTTTAATCACGACGTCTGTCACGTTGCTGTCCAGAAACTGGAGTATTTCAGTTCAGCGACGGCACGGCACTGCCATACACAGTTTGATAACATACCCGCAGTTGTTCACTCACTACTTTGAATTCGCCATCTTACCCACTTGTTCCCTTAGTTGCAGCCACAATCAAAGTTTCCGTCTAGTCCAATCGCCTGCGGGAGGCGATCAGAACTGTTATTCAGAACTGTTACTGTGTCAATCTCCGTCTCACCACGGAACTGCGTATCCCTTCTCCGACCCTTGACGACCGTTACGGGGTTGTCCATAAACCGAAGCATGTCAGTGCGATGATGGCATGGCACTGTAATACCCAGTGAGATGGCACTCCTGCAACTATTCTCTCCAGAATCTCGACCGCAACCCCTCGCCCGCTCATGCCTGTAGCCACAACTTCGAGCAGTTCCCATCCGGCCACGTCTCTGGGATGAACTCTTCCGTACCCAACAAATTCTCGCTCAGATTTGGCTAGCCTGGCTTTCCTACTGCAATTTCGACTTGCCTGTTGCACAAGTTCAAATCCGCATACGGAGTTCAGGTCGCCCTATGTATTAGCAACTTGCCCCCATCCAACCTATTCTCATGTACCTGACATCCCTACAACAGTGCAACCAGTGCGTCTGCTTGCTTTCAGATTAAACCACATTTGTGAGACAAAACTTGACATGTGCTCCCAATTTGAGTCAACCCATCTCCATCTCCACTGTTGCTCGTTGTGACTCCGGCCAAGGTCACTCACGGCCAGCAATGGTTTTCAGTTTTAGTTCATGCCACCTGACTGTCTTTGATCTAGTCGAACCTCATGCCCATTTTTCCCAAAAAGTTGGGAGATAACCTATTATTGCTATATCTTCAGGAGTTCCCCACTGCTTGTGACATTGTCCTCTTTTTGTGCAATCCGTACCCCCACAAATCCCTCAGTCATGCCCCATTCTGACTGTAAAACTATGATCATGCCAGACGGTATGCCACACACAAGTTGGGAACAAACATTATTATTATTATTATTATCTGCTTTACCTCGCGTTGGATCTAAACACTTCAGTGTCACTACCTCCGTGGTCCCCACCAAGTTAGTAATTTTCCGTGCAGTTGGTGTCCCTTCTTGTGAGTTCGCGTGAACACCATTTCTCCCAAAGTAACTTTGGCACCACACCCCACCCTGGCAGCAACATTGGTGAGTTACTCCGGTTTCGCTGCACACTGTGATTCTGAGTTCGCACCACCATTTATCCGTACTGCATACCCCCCAGTTCACGACCTGCACTTGCGCTTTTCGAGACCCCGGCCATACGCTCAACAGCCCAGTGCAGCGGAGCCCCAGTGACGGGTTTAAACTTTAGTCCGAATTGGCGGGCCAGATCGTGGGTTTTTTACTGCCTATTCAGATCCGCTGATCTGGTTACATATTTTCCGCAGTTTGAAGCTTTTTATCATTTACCAGACATGAAGGCCGCTGACTATTTGCACAGTGAGATTGAGTTCTCGAAATCTACGGCATTTTCAGACTTGCCACCTCATAGTGTAAAATGTCTAAGTATAATGTATATGCTCGTGTATTATTGAAAATCATTTACTATGGCGATTTGTTTAAGTGAACTAAATCTCCAGGTGAATAAACACCGCCGACTTTGAATACGTTACCTGATGATAAAAAATCGCAAATGGTGGAAAAGGTTGACTCGCATAAGATGAACGTAACTTTCAGGTAGTTTTTCCACCGGAACAGATCTCTTCAACATTCTAGAATCTAAATGGCCTTTGGAGATGCAAGATATGCATAGGCGCATTCGTGCAAACAAATTTTGGTCGATGATTCTTTGTTGCCAGTAGAAATTCCGTAGTGCACGCTAATTATTTGCTAAACATCGTGCAGGTTGACTGGCAACTTACATAGTTTTTCATTATAGGTTCCGAATTATGCT
>NW_008752086.1:0-2256 GCF_000715545.1 Opisthorchis viverrini | reverse complement strand
TGGAAGCCGATCGTACAGAAAATTGACGGTTTGTGGTTGTGTTCAAGAAAATAAGAGGTCACTGCCAGTTGGTTCTTTTGCCTCCGTAGACAAAACCGCACTGGGCAGCTGGTGCTTCGCGTACTTTTTTATTAGAAAATACGCTCGGCATACTAGCTTCTTCGGATTCCACGGCTTTCCGTTTTTCTTGGAGGGCGCCTGCTGCATTTGTAGTACACCCATTCGTAACGCAAAATGGTGTTTGTGCTTCGATTACCGTTTGAACGCACAAATATCACAAAGTTATCCTTCATGTATTCATTTAAAGTCTCAAATGCGTGAAGGATGAAAACGATGCACCCACAAATTCCTCTACGAAAGCCACTTCCGAAGCCATAGCAGACGAAGTGGAAAGCCGAATGCGCGCCAATAATTTTCAAAAGAGATCGATTAAAACAAATCGGAAAAAATGACGGCAGATGAGGCTGGTTTTCAGTCCACGCATATATGCAAAGAAGTGCAACACTTTGACGTTAAATTTTTTATTTCGCCCGCAGGGTCTTTACGAAAAAATGCATTGTGCATCTAGGCGCTGGCGACATGAAGCCTCTTGTTATGCCCTCCTTCATATTGTATTTGTCCGCCTTTTCAAATCTTAACGTTAAATTTTTTATTTCGCCCGCAGGGTCTTTACAGAAAAATGCATTGTGCATCTAGGCGCTGGCGACATGAAGCCTCTTGTTATGCCCTCCTTCATATTGTATTTGTCCGCCTTTTTCAAATCTTAACAATCTGGTGCCCATTATTCGCACAATGCTCGAAGCCGCAAAACGTTTACTAATGGAGTAAAACTTCCTACGCCAGGGTGTTGCATTTTTTAGCGGATGTGCTCAAACAAAAAACCGTTCTAATCTTCTTCGAGATTGTTGCAGCTCACCAAATTTTATTGTTCGCTGGAGCAATCATACCTCTGTTCAAAAGATTTATGTGATAATTTCCTAGCATCGCAGAGACCCCGGAATGTCTTAATGGGGCTTATAAGTTTGGATTGGTACTCTCAGTTCAATTGCCCGATTGCCTTAATCCATCAGGGACACGTCAAAACGTCCGAAAATTCAATCCCATTGTGCGAATACTGAGCGTCGCCTGGTCCCTTCTCATCTGATATGTTCCCCATAATAACAAAAGAGCCCCTGCGATTTTGGTTCTTTACCCATGCCGGCTCGCGCCTGACCAAGTTTGTCCCGGATAATGCCATCTTTTATGTCGCCGTCCCTTTTCCACGAAATCCTTAGTAGCCACAAACCCCACAATTGATGCTCTTATTCTGACTGTAATGTTATGATCATGTCTGAAGGTATGTCAACAACTAGTTTGAAAAAATCACTATTAATCAGGGGATTAACGTTCTTCTCGCGTCCTGAGTAGGAAACCCTCTTGGTATGTTCACGGAGTGGTCTGACTTGGGCCCCAAAAACTATTTTGAAGTCCATTGGATGGGGTGCACCGAATCATCCAGAGATTGGTGAGTCTCTTTTGAGCCGATGCCTCATGGTGTAGTGAAAGGGTATGTTCGAAGGGATCCAGAAAACCAAATCCTTTCTGGCATCCAGCCCCGTAATATCCTCTGGTCCGTTTTCGCCAAGCACGATGAGGTCTTTCGCTGAGTCCCCTGCGAATGAGATATGGACGCATTTTTGTCATTCATGGGAAGCTCTCAGTCCAAAGACTACTGGCTTGAAACGTCTACACTCATTTGGACGGCACTAGCATTTGAACTCCAGGATTTTAACCTGTCTGCGAAAAGTAGATATGGGCGCAAATGAACGTCTGGAAGTCGGTTGGTGTGCATCAAAAACAGGTGCTCCCGAAACAGATCCTTGAGGTATCCAACGGAGACTGGCACCGGAGAAGAGTATGTCAAGCCCACTTTTACTCAGTATACTCTGTCTGATAAGAACGTTTTGTCCAAGGCCATAATTTTTGCTTGAATCCTATGAGACTCGAGTCTGTGGAGCAAAAGGATGTGTGGATTTAGATCGATTGCTTTCGAGAATTGGATGAATGTGGTATATGGTATGCATACTTCGTCCTTAGTTTGAGCTCAGTCGTCTATAAGTACGAGCAAGTTCGACACGCAAGAACGGCTTTGGGGAATCCTTATTGAACTGGGGGTAACAAGCTGTTAGTGGTGACGTCACCTAGGATGTTCCACATAAGAGTGGGTTCTATCATCTTGCGCGGTACGCTAGTGTTGATTCCGCCTGCGAATCAACG
>NW_008752085.1:368343-389957 GCF_000715545.1 Opisthorchis viverrini | reverse complement strand
TGATGATAACGATGATGATGATGCTGATGGATCTCCTGAACGTCTTCGTCTCAATACATTTGTCGAAATGAATCGAAATACCAATGGCGTTTCCATCCAGTTTGTCTCACTAGGTCCGGGATGTGTAGGTATCTCGGGTGTATACTGTAGGCTAGCCCTTGGCTTTCCTTGCTGTTCAACTATCTTTTCTTTTTTTCCACTCCAAATACTTTGGAATGCTTGTACTGCAGTGAGTGATCAGTATTCTCGTCTGTATTTGCTGTTGATAATGAGGACGATGATGATGATGTTGGTGGTGGTGATCAGAGCCATAGAAAATCAAATCCTTAAGATATGTTGTATGTGCATGTATGGTGTCCATGAACAGCGGGTGATCACTAATTTACCTCGGTGGTTTTAATACCGGTGATAGTTTCAATGTTTTGCCTACAGCAGATCGTCTTAAATTGTCGAAATGAATCGAAATACCAATGGCGTTTCCATCCAGTTTGTCTCACTAGGTCCGGGATGTGTAGGTATCTCGGGTGTATACTGTAGGCTAGCCCTTGGCTTTCCTTGCTGTTCAACTATCTTTTCTTTTTTTCCACTCCAAATACTTTGGAATGCTTGTACTGCAGTGAGTGATCAGTATTCTCGTCTGTATTTGCTGTTGATAATGAGGACGATGATGATGATGTTGGTGGTGGTGATCAGAGCCATAGAAAATCAAATCCTTAAGATATGTTGTATGTGCATGTATGGTGTCCATGAACAGCGGGTGATCACTAATTTACCTCGGTGGTTTTAATACCGGTGATAGTTTCAATGTTTTGCCTACAGCAGATTCGTCTTAAAATTGAGTATGCTGATCTTCCTGCTTCGCACAGCTCCCCATTGTCATTATATCTCTCTCGCGGCCAGAAAGAAAGGCAAGCCTACACTGGGGTAACATTACGAAGAGGTGAAAAAGAGTACAGTGTTTAGTCAAGTGATGAAATACGGTGAAATGGTGAGTCACAAAATGACACGGAGATATTCATCTGTGTCACTTGTTATAAGTCAAACTGTTATGAAAATGAGCGTATTTATTGAGATGAGAGCTGTATTTTGTTACCTTAGAAAAATGACGGTCAATGGTGAAAATACTTGGTTAGGAACTTCAGGTTCCGAAGTCGGAGCTCAGCATGGTTGCCAGTCCAGGCATGTAGATATCCATGTCTAGCCAGTATCACTTTCCGGATAATCAAGCAATGACTTTGGGTACCTTAGGATTTATAAGTTTTTGTGCTACGGTACAAAAAGAAGTCGATTCTATATGAATGACTTACAAGTATCTCGGAGAAAGAATAGATTAACAGGATGACTGGGACTTTCATCTAAACAGCTGAAACTCGAGGAGTAGGTCAGTATATGTCCACGTGATATGGTTTTCCGTGATTGATTGATGAGCACCATCAAACTGAACGAGCAAACTTAGGTGATAATAATAGTGCTATGCACTGACATTGGTGAGACCGTTTTGAGAAAGTAATTTCCTGCGCAATTAGGGGAACAAGGATTCAAGTGACTACTCCACATTGGAATGAGAGTGGAATACGTTGAGCTGATTACAAATCGATTTTACACAGCAATTTAACAGACAGAAACGCTTTTCACAATCTGGGTCGATATCAACACTGAGAGCGACAAATAGATAGATAGATAGATAGATAGATAGATAGATAGATAGATAGATAGATAGATAGATAGATAGATAGATAGATAGATGACCGCCTGTAGCATGATCAGTGATAATCTAGCTGATGTCGAAAACCTATCAGTCCAAATGACAAGCATTTCACCGATTGCAATTATTCGTCGACCCGTTATTACGTCCTCCAACGGAACATGGTGTTTACCACTGACCATGGAAAGAGCTCAGAAATGATCACTTGGTTAACTTGACGTGCTACCGAATTCTGCAATGGGATCGTTGTTTCATCAACAAATTTGGTTGGATGTGCTCATGGCACAAATCTAAGCATTAGAAAAAAGGCCCCGTTTCAGATATTCAGTGAAATTCATGAAAATATTAGTTCTACTCTACTTACTCCAAACTGATGTACAGAAGAATGAATTTCCCCATTAATTTGCATTGCCCTGGTAACCGAGTGATTTTATATAGTTTCTTCCTAATGTTGATTATCCTACGAGGTCAATTTTTCAATCAACATTAACAGAGGTCCTGTTATCGATACGTCCTGCCTAATTGTTTTGCTCGTTCCAGCCGAACGCTGTAGATAGAAAGAGCTCACGCCAGGTGCATTTGTTTACAAAGTCTCGACGGTTCGTGAAAGCCGCGACCGAGGAAGAACACGAAATCGCATGGCAAAGGTTGCACCCTGCACTTCAGGCTTGTATTTTCATTCTTTTTATACAGTCAATCTCAACACAGGTACTGAATGCACCATAAAATATCGATTAAAGCAAGAGTCTGCTTGTGTGTTGGGGAATAGGTATTGAGGATGCATTGGAGTAGGTAAACGAGATCAGTCCAATATTTTATCGGTCGTTTCTTGAAGTCACCCTACAATCCAACTGGATTCGTTTAGATGTGCGTCACATCTTATATAGTTTATCTACAACCTCCCACAACTGTTCTTCTCGGTTCTTTCAGCTTAGCCACATCGTCAAGTAAATGTTCCTTGACATCGTCGTGGATCTGGCAACGCGCCATAAGCCATCGCTAACAGGCTTGTCCAAGAGGTATGAGCTCATGTGTTTCAAGGTAGTGTCCCATCAATTCCGGACGCACCGTTTCACAATACAGCAGGCAAATTGACCCCGTGATGCACGGAAACAAGTGTGTGCAGAAATGTACATAGAAAGCTAGACAATGCATTCACCCGCGGTGTCACGTAAAGCAAGCCTCAGTCTCCAAATTACTCTTAGTTAAACGTCCAGTAAATGAAAGTTCGGGGCAACTGTGGTGCTCACGAAAACAACGTTCGTTCTTTTCCTGAAATTAGACGCTCATGCCGCNACATAGAAAGCTAGACAATGCATTCACCCACGGTGTCACGTAAAGCGAGCCTCAGTCTCCAAACTATTCTTAGTTAAACGTCCAGTAAATGAAATTTCGGGGCAACTGTGGTGCTCACGAAAAAAACGTTCGTTCTTTTCCTGAAATTAGACGCTCATGCCGCAACATCGTGTTCCTCAGTTCAACATCTTGTAAGCTATTTTTCGTCATAACCCGTTATCGCTGGGACGAATGATGGAAGATTGAAAGTGATGTAGAAAAATCGGAAAAATTCAAAGCGTTATGCAGTGAGCATATGGGTATACCAATATTGACAGCAGCTGGATGAATTTGCCTAAGTTCCGTTCAGTTCAGTTCAGTTCAGTTCAGTTCAGTTCAGTTCAGTTCAGTTCAGTTCAGTTCAGTTCAGTTCAGTTCAGTTCAGTTCAGTTCAGTTCAGTTCAGTTCAGTTCAGTTCAGTTCAGTTCAGTTCAGTTCAGTTCAGTTCAGTTCAGTTCAGTTCAGTTCAGTTCAGTTCAGTTCAGTTCAGTTCAGTTCAGTTCAGTTCAGTTCAGTTCAGTTCAGTTCAGTTCAGTTCAGTTCAGTTCAGTTCAGTTCAGTTCAGTTCAGTTCAGTTCAGTTCAGTTCAGTTCAGTTCAGTTCAGTTCAGTTCAGTTCAGTTCAGTTCAGTTCAGTTCAGTTGAGTTCAGTTGAGTTCAGTTGAGTTCAGTTTAACTTTAGTTTAGCTGAATTTAGTTTAGTTTGAACACATTAAGAACTGAGTCCCAACCAGCATAACACAACCACCGGGAACATTTGATTGATTGATGTTGGAAGTGACACAGGAGAGTCGTGAATAGGGTTTCCTTGTTTGTGAAGGGTCCCCGTGTTCAACACTGCTAAGGAATATACTAAAGCATGATCTGGCCAACAAGTCTGAGTGGAATCGTGTTTGTTCTCCAAAACCGCACAATTTCGCAGAACATTTACCGATCAAATAGATGTCCAACGGACAGAAAGCTGGAACAATTAGTGCGGTAAAACTGTAGCCCAAGTTGATACACATGATTGAAGAACTCCGGTCAGTTTATGTGAATACATGGGTCTTTCTTTGAGTAAGTATCGTGGTTTCAGTGTTACGACAACTTTTTTCAAATCTCTGTTGAATTAACCTCTGGATATTCTGTTTAGAATGGTATATACCGAGCTTTTGATTAACGCGACCAGCCCATTTTGTACAAAACTCGTTCGATTCTACCTGCAAATCTCTGTTGAATAAACCTCTGGATATTCTGTTTAGGATGGTATATACCGAGCTCTTGATTAACGAGTCCAGCCCATTTTGTACAAAGCACGTTCGATTCTACCTGTAAGTATTTTGCTTGAAAGGCCACGGATACCCAGCTATTGCGTCGTGTGTCTCACTAGGTTTCGACATTCTGGACTACCGGTACTGTGGACTTCTACACTGTTTCCGTAGAGGAGAATCCCTGCCAGTAATTCCACCATTTAGACTTGATCAAGAACAAACACCAAACAACACCTCATCAGTGTTACACCGGTCCGAAAAGCACACAATACCATTGATGATTCCAAGGATCGTCCAATAGTTTTGGAATCCACAAAACCAATGTGTACAGCAGAAGCCTAATGAACAGCACAGGCCTTCTACTGGTTCGTTTGTTTTCATACGATTTGATCTAACGGCGGAGAATGGTTAACCAAAAACAACCCAGATACTTCTCTGTACGGACGACCAACTTATATAACTTCGGTGGATTATCTAAAAACCATGTTGCCTGACTGATTACAAAATTCCTTAGTCAGTCTCGATCGGTTTCTCCTCCTCCACCTTCACGATCGACGGCTGTTTCTACCAGAATCCTATCATATCATGGACGTTTGTTACCATTTCAACTAACTCACTATTGGCACAGCATGATTAGCTACATGAACTGCACTACACATATGGCTGCTGAAAAGTTTTAGACTGCTGTCTGCCTGTTCCGCAATTTTTGGAGCTCATCAGGGAGGCGCACTTTCTGAGACCCCATCAGCAATGTGTTCTAGATGATCACTCTGTAGAGGCAAAACAGCATTGGCGGTTCACTTGCGTCTCCTTTCTAAACCAAATCTGTTTACAGGCGGGAGCGTTTTCAAGTAGATTATGAGGTTGACGAAAACTCTGGGACTGCGACTACCCGATGAGCCTCAAGACAGGCGAAACCGTTCTTAGTTTCACTACGTAATTTGTTTCGTAGCGTTCAAACAGTTTCACTCAACTGTCGCGTAGCTTAAAAATTTCGCGTATACTTCACTAGAATGGCGGGAGTCTTTATCCAATAGATTCGAGATGTCTAGAATTCCCATATGCCGATACTCGCCAATCCATCTCACAAATACCAGTTTTAATCGCGACCCAACAACAATTTGGCATTCACTGTTTAGCATAATGGCAGGTTTCACGAAGCCTGTTGGTAAACGTTAGGAGGGATCTTGTGCGAACACATCTTCCTCTTCGTTTGAAAGCATTCTCAGCCATTAGTACAAACCTATGCTCAAAATGTAGGATACTAAGTCTTTCATTTACGTGGTGATGATTAGCTGAGATCATGTTATCTTCATGTCTTCAGTGGCTCGAGGTAGCTCATCATAAGGCCCATTTAATGGAGCTGTGCAATGCCGGATACGGGGCTGAAACCCTCATCGACTCCGACAATACGTCTGTTCCTATCATACACGCAGCTTGTTGCCTGATGTTGCCAAAATAAAATGAATTACATCTGGTCCGTATCCTGTCTTGCCATAGTCACGAAACATGCGTTGTGCTTCCTATCAAGCTAGCCGTCTGAAGATCTTTCGGTATGAACCAAAAGCATTTAGGTAAAACCGTCATCAAGACGCATCCACATATCTGACGTACCAGTGCAGGATAGGTGCACAGGACGAACAAAAATGGGCCAGTCGGCCGACACAGGTAGAACAGCTTTGTGTCGTCTGTCGACTCAAACACACTGCTCAACTTTCAATGTTTCTCGTTATCACTGTAGCCGTAATAGAGACGCATCATCAAACTTAGCCACATCGACTTTGGATATGTTTTCATACAGCTCTTTAAAAGTTCATCTTAAATTAATATGTGGGAAGACCGTAGTTTGTCTAACAATCAGACTAATAAGGGGTCTTTTGAAATTGTCTGTTTTGGGCAGTTGTTCTCCTACCACATTTTGAACCTGGTGTTGTTGTATCAGATTCATCAACCGGTTGATTTTCGTGCACGTGTGACGGGAAGGGATCGACTCCAATGCAGATGTATCTAGTCTGGAATAATTATCCAGGTACTCCAAAGAAGAAAGGTTGGATACACCCAGTAGCAAACATATATCAGCGAAATGGACAGACCGATTACCAGGGGAGGAGCAATACTTGCTTATGAACTGACCAATTAAACGCCAGACGACAAAACAGGCCAGTTGGCCACTCGGTTGATACGCAGCAAAATCTGTACAAATATTCTTGAAATGACTTGCTACCCATAAGATTGCTGAAAACCCTTCAGCAAGTCACGGCAGGTCTCACATTTTTAGGTTTCATTTGATGGGCGTACAATCTGATGTTCACTTAAAGCAAGGTTGATAGAAAGTCGCAGACGAATAAATCAAAGACGAATCAACGTCACCGAGTAGATGCAGTGTGACAGTTTATTCACACGTTTGCACAGACGTCTATCTTGAGACCAACGTACAAAATCACGCCGTACTGGACAGACCCCCTGACGTTGTCCAGAGCTGTCAACCCGCAGACTGGGACGGAAGTTTTTAGGTGAAATGTGGGCTACGGTATAAAAACACTTTTACGCCGCAATGAATTAGTTGCTAATTGGAGCCAGGTGACATCCCCGGTAGTAGAAGCCAGCCATTACATAACACCAGCACGAAATGCGTCGTCATTCGGTAGTTGGTAAATTGTCCTTCTGGCCGCAAGTAATCGCCGATAAGTAAGCCAAGAAGCATGAATTCCTCGTCCGGCTAACTATTATGTTGTGACTTTATAAGAGCGGCAGTCATACCATTTGCTTCTATCGTAAGGAATGTGTTTTATCCGGGCAATCCACTGGCATCCTACAGTGTACAAAACATCATAGGCTGGTATCAAGCCAAAGGCCCAACTCAGACGGCAATCCGGTTGCTTCGGTCACACACAGAAATTAGAGATCTATTAAAGCAGGTTTACGCCACCAACTGGTGGAAATCTTCAGCTACACCTCGTCTTTGGATAAATGTCTGTCAGTGAAATAAAAGGAATGTTACTGTTACCGCTTTTCCCCACTCCTGTGCCCAGTGCCAGAAAAGTTACACAATAGACTTATTCCAAACAAGCGAGTGCGCGCTAGCGGAAAAGTTACAAAGGCTCCGCACTATTTAAAGAGCATTTTTCTGGCATTATAACAGGCAGCCTGATGGACGTTGTGTGAACACCCATCAACATCCATCATGCTTCTGAGTGACGAATGAACGCTAGTCATATTTGGTCGTTCTTCTGTGGCGTGCGTGGAAGCTTCTGCCAACTTAATTTGATGATTGACTGGCCTTGATGCTTGCCGAATTTCCTATTCAAATTTTGGTGGACGTTCAAGGTGTCAAGAAATTCCGAACATCCTAGGGTTAGGTTTAGGGTTCGGACCTTTCTGATAGATACAACTACTCTCATTCGCACATTAACCACGTCTTCTCGAAGGACTTAACAAAACCCAAAATAATCTTTCGTATATACTGGTCAATTTCAACTGGATTTTAAACTAAACTAGGTTCCAGAATTATGTTCAGTTGCGAAGTGACGAGTTGGTTCATTCATCTCAGTGCGAGAATTTTTCGTGGTATTATTTGTGCCCCAAGGATAAATCATATAAAAGTTGCCGCTTATTAGGATGTCTAGAACACCGTATGCAGGAGCATGATATTTGACCCAACTGAAATACCCGGGCCAAGCTAAATGTGAATTGGCATTCTGTTTCCATTGGCTGCAGGGGAACAAGCGCAAAAGTTGCCTTTTGCTTCCCACAATAGGAGATATAAGGCAGAGCGAGTTGCATGAAATTTTCTCCAGAGAGCTCAAGATAGTTCAGTGGTTAAGACACAAACTTACTGGTCGGAGGGTTTGTGATTCGGGCGCAACCCTGGCATTTCGCTTGCTCCCGTCTAGAATTGGGCAGTATCTCAAACCTCGTAAATGTTTGGGTGGCATGGTACAACATCTGAATGATTAATCTATATTCTTCGCAGATGTTGTTCTTCCTCCAGTGGTGCTTGAAAATGGGCATTCCTTAGATCGATTTTTGTGAACATGCTTGAACCCTATTAACCATACAGTGCGATTTCGGGCTCTTCTGCAGTGCATGTCTATTGTAGTAACCGCGTAGTTGGCGTTGGCCGGTATTTTTCACAAATTCTCGGAGTAATACCGTCAGCCTTTATCGGTGTAAACATTGGAGTTGCCCAGTTCGGTGATTCGACAGGAGTCAGTGTTCCTTTCCCGCACATTGAATTTAATGCTTGCTGTAAGCCGAGTGAAATAATTCGTCTCTTAAAAATATAGGATCTCCTCTGACTTCGAGTCTCATCTTGGATAGTTGCATGCTACCTTTGGACTTAGAACATATTAGAATCAGTTGTTTGTGTTCACTATCATTCAAAGAAATCAGAGGGGCGATATTGGTTTCCAGAACTTTGAGTCCGATAATCAGTAGTCCCAGTGTTGAAACTAGAATATTACAGTCGATTGAAGTACCTTGAAACAATCTCACAGGGATAGTGCAACTACCAACTAGAGATGCAAAATGTCTAGTAATATCGTGAAAGTCAACATCTGTAGGCACTATGACGACACTGGGTAGAATGCAATTTGAGCTGACTGTGGAATAATAAACTCAACGCAACCAGCCACCCTTCTTTTGATGCACCGCTAACGGAAAAGCCCCCTGGAGGACGAATCGATGATATCTCCAATATGATCTGACTGTGGAATAATAACCTCAACACCACCAGCCATCCTTCTTTTGATGCACCGCCAACGGAAAAGCCCCTGGAGGACGAATCGATGATATCTCCAGTGTCTAACAGTGGGGACGACCCGATTTGACCGGTTGGCATCAGCAAATGTCCAGCTGAGTGTGGAACACATGGTGCATCTGTTGCGGGAATCGGCTGGAGTAACACTGACCACTTTGCAGTCGCAAGAGAACAAGGATGATTCCACAGTGGAGGACCTGAAGAACAAAGTGGACTAACTTAACGAGCAGCTTTCTCCCATAAAGGCGGAGTTATAGAGGCATGGACCAACAGGCCGCTTCTAAAAATGTTGCATACCTCGCCAGTGCAAGAATCAGTGTCCCCGTACTCGACCACTTGTGTATAATAAACATTGAATTGCTGCTTTATTCAAGAGTACGTTTCGATAGGCGCAGTGACACAGATCATCATACATACATCGAGATCGACAGGAAGAGGAAGTTGTGACTGATTAATACAGGTGCAGGTGTATCGCTGAGATGGGAAGGGAGCGAAGCTGAATGCACACAACGTGCGCTAACCATGAGAGCATTGGGGATTCCGAATGAAATTTGACGGATTGTCAATGCACTCAATGCGCCAAGGCGACAGGTCCGTGCAGCACGATCCTCTGATCAGCCCATTCATAAAGCAAACGAGCTTGAGGGCATATTCTGTCAAAAGCGCAGAATCCGTGGTTGACCATAGATGGGAAAAATTATTGACATCGATCATCTGAGCATAAGATAATGTGAATCGTGCCCCGACAACACAAACGGCGTCCGTTTAAATTATTAAGGGAAGCTCTCATTCGTGAGGGCCGTATTCTCCCGGTCCTCTGCATTGAAAGATAGTTGACAACATTGGTGACGCAAGCCCAACAACGTAAAGCATATGAGGTGCTCGAGGGAATCGAAATCCTCAGCAACCGAAGGGACAAAAGCAACCCGATTTACGGTTCGTTTATTCAACCACAGCCTGCTTAGAGACCGGTGATACTCATGGGGCGTAACGTGGGCCACGGGTGGTTGGTTCACTGCCAAAAGAACTTGCAGAGCTCAAGAGCTCTAATGTTTCCAATTCCAGCCGGTCTCCACGGCAGCTTCCTGGATAAGCAGTATACTACAGTCGGTTAGTCGAGGAGTTCCATTCGATTGCTGCTCCACTGTACGACTTGCTCGGACAAAATCGGAAATCTGAGTGGATCAGGGAAGCACATGGGGTTTTCGAACTTGTCAAAGCGCGGATACGTAATCAGCAACCGATCAGTGTCGAACATGTGTTCACTTTTGCGACGAACGCTAGTGATCGCGGTATCGGGGTAGACCTAAAGCAGGGGAACGGAGTTACCGAATATGCCGGTCGTTTCCCGACCAACGCAGAGCAGAAGTATTCGACGACCGAGAAAGTACCTTAAGCGGTTATTCGGGCCATATGTCACTTGGGGTCATACCTGCTTGGACGAAGATCACAAGCCTGCAGAATGCATCAGGACCACCAGAGTACCTCGCAGAAAGCTGGAGCGCTGGTCACTCCGGTTGCAAGATTATGACTTCAATATCCGACACGTGTTACCCGAATGATTGGCTGTCAAGACAACAGGCTGAAGAGGAGGACCCCATGATCATGATCGGTGCCAATAATATCATCTTTGAAGTGGATCCCGGAAGATTAGTGCAACTGAAACAGTTAGGTTCCTTTGTTATGGAAGCTTTCGGCCACCTCGTTAGATGGAAGGCGTATTAGGAGCTGAGAGGGAAACAAGTAATTGGAAACGTTCCAGAGTCACTCCGATCGGTTGGGTCTGAGTTAACCTGGCATAATTTCCTGTAACACCGCAATTGCAATGTTGTGCTGCTCGTGACGCCACGCGTCTTGAGACGGAAGCTGATAGTCAAGTGCCACGAGATGGTACACACAGAATACACCATCCCATGGAACATACACCTGTCTCGGAAATCGCCTATTTCTGGACCTTTGATGTCATCGTCTTTTCTCCAGTGAAGACCGTCAGAAATCAATTTATCGTGATTATGACAGAACACCTGTCGCGATGAATCGAGGCGCCAGCCTTGTAAAACTAACCGGCGACGACAATCAGCGTAGTTGTAATGCGTCACATCATGGCCGAAAATGATCGTAATCGTTCGGAGGCCGTGCTTTGACAGCAAACAGCTCAAGAGCTGGAGAATATACACACATTTGCAAACTGATTTGCGATGTTTGGTCTATCGAGAGAACCACCATAATCCCAGTTGAATCTCACGTTTGTGATGTGAGAATCACCGGAATCCCAGTTGAATCTCACGTTTTTGATGTTTCCAAGCAACGGAATGTGCCGGACCAGGCCGCTCCATGTTTCAGTTGCTACCATATTCCAGATATCGCGAAACATGTATGTTTGCAGTGCGCTACTCGTAGGGTGGGTGAAAATTCGTCGACAGCCTACGACCGGTTTCGCCCCACTTTTGGCTCATCAGGTAGGCGCTGTCCCCGAGTTTCCGTCAACCTTAGTTTCTACTTGAAAACAAATTGCCCGAGATTAGCGAATACACACTCATTTGCAAAATCCGGAGTTGCTTACAGAAGTTGTGACCCGGACGGATACGGAGCGCAACCTATCACCCCAAACGAGTATTGTGATCAAGCGACCAAGTAGTGGGAGGTGACCCAAAAATGCGACCGGTGCCAAAGTTGCTGCTAGCGTATCGCGCATCCATACAGTCAACCAAAGCCTACCCCAAACGAGTAATGTGATCAAGCGACCAAGTAGTGGGAGTTGACCCAAACATGCGACCGGTGCCAAAGTTGCTGCTAGCTTATCGCGCATCCATACAGTCAACCAAAGCCAAGTCCCTCTACATGGTGATTTACGGTCAACATCCGTCTCCTCTAGTTGATCAGAAAATTTGGTTACGGCGGGTATCACCCATTTACATTCGCCTGATAATCAGTGAATATCCAGAGAATTCCTGGAAGATGCGTTTAAGAATACTACCACTACTAATATTAGCAGTTTATTTTGAATAAGATGCATGAAAGGGTTTTAGTTTCCTGTCCAATTGTCTACAAAAGTGCAATTTGTGTTTCGTGATGAGCATCTACGCGACGAAGTGCTTCCCTACGTTCACTGGTACATAAATTACAATCTGGCTATTGCAGGTATTTCGGATACATGCCACTGGATACTAGCAAGTAGAACGTTCAGTCCTCCGAAATCAATGAGCTGGATTTTCATCACCTTCAAGCTAACGAAATCATGTTCGATGTATCACCAGTAATTAGCTAGGCCCTCGGAACGTGCGTGTCGACTATGTTAATTTTGAAAGTCGCATCGCTCATAAGCTTGCTGAAAATCCTCGTAACAAGCAAATTACTCCGACTTTGGCAATCCGCGGTTTTAATTTTATTTCATATAAACCGGCGACGTCCGTGATCGTTCGGAGAATCCCAAACACGGCTTATGTGAGAGTAGCTTTCCAGTGGGGGAACACTTTGCGCTCTGCAGTGGTGAAGTAGAACGATTGCATCCCGGCAAACAAAACCAGAGATTGTGTCTACAAACCAAGTGTAAAGACTGCACCAGGGAGAGATTGCTGGAAACTACACAGCAGAATCGGAGAGCATAGTAGAAAAACAAACAGGCCGCCGAGAAACGCAGATGAATATCAGGCGTTATTGAAACACTCGGCAATTGCGGAACACGCACTGGAGCGCGACACAAAATACATTTAGTTGATGTTGAGGTTTTGAGGAGGGGACCTCGACCCTCGGTACAGAGACTGATAGTGGAAGACGTAGAAATCACCAAGGATCCCAGTGTTACCAGAATCGAAAGCAAGGAACTGGCAAGCGTTTGGAGTGCGGTTTTCGAACAGCTGACGTGTGTTGAAATGAGGTCATTAGAGGGAAGAATAGTCATCCTCTGAATTCCAATTGACCTCAACCCCCCCCCCACTCAAACTAGTTTGCCGGAACACTCACAACCCCACAAAGACCAATGAAAATCTACCAGTGGCAAACAAGGTCACAAACAAGTTGTAGACCCTGAAGTAAAAGATTTAAGAAATAAGCCCAATCAGAATTTATTTGAAATCCCTCCAATCCACCAAAGTAATATTTTGACAACCACAGTAACCTACAAGAGCCTTAATTCGCACTCAACAGTGATCCAGTGTCACTATCTAAATGGGGCTCACTGATTGGTTCCCCGCCTGTCTTATAACCTGACCGATTTGGTGACCTGCTCACTTGGCCTGATGAAGCCTCTGTGTCAAAAGCGAAACGTTGCCCAACTAAAAACTACCGATTGTTCACCAAGCCCTTCTGAAACGTGTACGATCTCGCTTAATCTGGAATGTGTTTTCGTTCATGGTGTTTCATACCATTTCAGGGTAGAACGCAGAGTCCTCTGAGAAGTAAACAAATGATTAAATTATCAAGTGACTGAGTATACGTTTGGAGGATAAACGTCTTGAATTTTCTAAGCGGATGACGGGGTAAAGCAAAAATGACCTATAGGCGAGGCGGCGCAGTCTTGTGAGAAGTAAACAACTAATTAAATTATCAATCGACTGCGTATAGTTTTCAAAGATCAAATTTTCAATCTTGAATTTTCTAAGCGGATGAGATACTGAAGGAAAAATGACCTTTACCCGGTTTTTTACAGGTAGCATAAATATGGACCTCGGTTGAAACAAGTACCGTAACCAAACAAAAAAATAGTCCATATTCACATAGGTTCGTGATTCACCTCATCACCGAAGTTTCCCAAGTCAATGAACTTTGTATTGTTTTACTGCCGAAGCACTGTATAGCATAAGTGGCAGGAGAGACAAAGACGTCAAATGGTGCAAAGCTCACGTCAATTTAAGTGTAGTATAATGAACGAATAAGAGTGTGAGTTCACAAGTAAGCTTGTTTATATGGCGTTGCCACGTTACCACATGATGTTTTCCAAAAACGACTGCCACAAAAGCGATATCGGGAGCGCGTATTCAGCGGTGCTGTACCAACCCGATGCTACATGAAAAAAATTATCACATAAAAGGCATTTTGATAACTTATCTTGCCGCAGTCACCGATGTATTTACGGAAATTTTCGAACACTACATGACATACAAAACTGCATACCCAAATTGACTCACTTATTCACTTACTTAAACATTGTAAGTCGTTTACAATGCGCCAGTTGATATTCAATGACCAGCGCAACAAACACAGGCTCTTATCAAATTCTCAGATGGATAAGTCCATGTACAGAGTCAAGGCTCACTCGTATAAACTTGCAGTCTCTTCCAGAATGGTGGCAAAAATTAGACGAATGAATACTAACAAAGAGGCGACATCTGGGTGAGCAGTAACCACGACCGACCCGTAGTTACACATCCGAGATTTCATGAGACCTTGGTTTAAACATAGAAAACTTTTGTGTAAAGTGATGAGAACTGACCGTTTTTTCTTAGCCATAAAACTTCTCGCAGCTGTCACAGATGTTTACAATTCTTGTGCGATAATAACCCACGATTAAGACGCGTCAGGATATGGTGGGTAACCGATGTCACTCGCGTTCTTGTTATCACTCTCTCTCTCAAGGAAAAGGTTAATCTACAGCTCTGCCGTAGAAAGAACCTTCCGGAGGTTCTATTTGGCATGGGAGCTCAGGATAATTCAGTGCTTATGTCCAGAAATTACTGACCGTGTTTCGAATCCAGCCTCGGCAACTCGACTAGTCCCGTCCAGGCTTGGGCTGCCCGGCGATTGCTCAGCACTTGTGCTTCCCTCGAGCAATATGACGGCCGCATACCAAAACGGTGCTGCCGCTGAAATATTGTGTTCCTAATATTAAAACTGCTACTTGGCATCTTTGAATATCAGCAGATAATGTTCAACTGTAGTTCTGTGAATGTCAGATAGGTGAACTAAGGTGAATACCGGTGCGCAAATTGAAGCGTTTTAAAGCGATTGGAAAGGGCACATGTGCAATGCGTTTTGTTTGACCGGTACAAGCACTGAAAAAATGGCGTGACACTGCCAAAAGGTGTGACCTTAGAGGTTATTGGTCATCTACTTGCTGACATGGCAATCAAGCCAAAAAGGGGATTGCAAAGGTCTTACTGAATATTCGACTTCCGCGGTGATAACGCTCCATATGCCGGCGACGTTGAAATAACTGTCAAGCTGAGCATTCCTATCATTATACATTTTTTTGGATCCCTGGAGAGGCGCGTCCAAAGTGGCTGACGCATAAGCTATAAGATTCGGTAGAAAAGTGGTTATATTGAGTACTCTTCATTTGCGGGTTTGAGTTGCAAGTGCGAACTATGGTCAAACTAAATCCATCGAGTAAACACTGAAATAAGTTTTACTCCTGACCGATGTGTGTGAACAACACCAGAACAGGCCAGCAGAACAGCTAGGGAATCACAAGTTTTGCTGGGGCTAAAAAAGGAATTCATCCCGCTTTTAACATAGTATTCGTCCAACGAGTTCACGGTTACGCTGGTTTTCTCGTGGAGAATGCAGTTTCCCTGTCGTTGCCGGCGGATGTAGACGAATGATCCTCTAGTCGTACGACCGGTGAGCATCGGGTTGAACTGCCCAACTTCGACATGTGTTACGTACCAAAGTGATCTACCCCTCAAAAAATTAGATATACGAACATTCAGGCAAATCAGGCAATCCCTCCGTGTTGGGATTGAGGTGATCGACTTCTTTTTGCTAGTACAACTCGTAGTATACTGGTACATGCCAAAACACGCCCGAAGTGAACTGGTTGTTTTAATCCGGAAGATGGGAATGCCGGGACCCAGTTCATGGTCGACGGTATGGTGTATCGAATCAGGGAATATATTGCATGCCGAGACTTCTGATGTGCTGAAGCTTTCAAAGGAACCTATTTTGCCCACCTATTAGTACGGATGCGAAAATTTTCAAAGCTGTGTTTTAAATAATCTGTTGCATTTTATTAGAGGAAACCCTCCATTAGATCAGTCTGCTTGTCGTTCCCTAATTCGCCTACCGAACAACGAGGTAAAAGTTGGGCAGAGAACTGCGCTCAGTTAGACGGGATATAGCGCCAGTCATCTTTCAATCACAGAAACCAAATCACACAGTCAAATATTTTTGACAGGTTCCTCGCGTGACGACTTATCAAAAAAGTTTCAGTCATCTTATAGAACCATTTTTCTCTGATACACTCATGAATTGCTGATGTAACTGTGATATAACAAATGGGGCAGGCATGAGAGTTAAATGTTCTCTTCCTGTAAATTCACTTGAGAAGGGAGATCTTTGCGGAATTTGTGGACTGGCTATGTACCCTTTGCTTGGACTTCAGCATCATTGAATGAATGTCCAGAAAAGTTCAGCATGAGGCGTTTAAGTGAAGATGAGCTTTTAGTTTTTCTAAGTAAGTTGCGTATGAGAATTTTGCCATCCTGTGCAATAGTCTCTAACTGGTCCGTTGGCATTTTGTAATAAATTATTCCGCAGCAAGCCTATCTCGGTCACTGATATCATGAAGAGGTTGGGACAGTTCCAACTGGGAAACACGTTTTCAATTTGACGTTTTGAAACGAAAATCCGCATTAATATCCCCATGGACCAAAGGATTTTTAAAGGTGCTCATTAAGCCAGCAGATACGCGAAAACAATTTTGTAGACTCAGGATGCTGCTCAGTACTGCCAGAAGCGCATGAATGCTCAACAAATTACTAGAAAATACCACAAATCGCCAATGTGCACATCTTGTTGGAATAGGTTTGTACAGCCATTGAACAAGCTGATCATAATGGTCAATCTTACCTTGGTTAGCATAAACATTGTACCGCAGACCTATTACAATTGTGGTGGATAACATTTTTCACACTATCGCCATACATTTGGTTCACAAAAACCCTTTCAGAGTAGAACCATGCTTCCTGTTCCTGGGATAATGCATCCAAGTGCTGTTGTGGTAACCGCTACTCCACGAAGTATGGATTATCCTACACATACTGCTTGCCTTCTTTGGATTCCATTCCTCAATCTGCCTGTTATCCTAAATTCATGTGTCATTTGTTTCCCCAGGAGGCGGACGATTTCCACGCGTATAAATTTGTGCATAAAAACAAAGTTCCAGCGGAGAATATAATCACTTTCGCCTACGACGATATTGTAAACAATCGCAAGTAAATTTCGCGTACAATTTTCGCCATATGCTATCAATTAGTGTGTAGCAACGCGCCTTTTATTATGATTTAACACGTCACATTGTTGTTCCGTATTTCTCATGTATATATTTGTTGAATTTGAGTTGCAGGCAATTATGGGGTTTCATATGTCACCTCAGATGTCTTATCAGATTTTCTGTTGGTTGACGCTTTTTCATGACTGTAGATGCCATAGAACCCTGATGCAAATAGCACATTCTGGTGACGATGATGATGACGTTGACGCTGATACTGATGTGTACTCGTTTGATTATTCGTTTCCGTAGCCTAAAATGAAACAAATTGATATCTAGATGTCGTTTTAGCGCATCAGCCAGCCGTAGTGCATCGGGAGGGTGGGAAAAAAACCCTGAAAGAATTAAAATTTGATTCATGCTTGGAGACGGTAATAATCGTAATTCGTTTATTGCCCAGTCGTTCTTTCGGCTTTAGCATCTTAAAGGTGCCTGACACACGAAGGTTGCACGGGGTATAGATTACTGCCATGTTTCCCAAGACCAGACAGAAGAGCTCGGGATCCAGAGGTAGGCCTGGAATCACGGAATTTCCGGTCAGTATATTCGCGCTTTATCCACTTGAGCCATCTCGTTTCCAGTCCACTCGAATTACATTCACGGGCACGAAAATTGGATATGCTCATAAAATCTACTACTGGTGAAGTTTGAATGTAAATTTGCCCGGAGACTTACATTTTCGCATCAAATTTGTAATTTTCTTTGTTGTGCGCTCAACATGGATCATTGTCTGATACCCAAAATATTTCTGCATAAAGGAATATTATGTGTGACGGAAGGTACACTCATCGTCGTGAAAAGTTATTCAAAAACGAGCCTGCGAACCCAATTCGAACTAAATCTGTAAGCATTTCATTTCTTTCTATTCGACCTACACGTTAAATTATCGCAGAAGACATATCGCCACTTTTAATTTTTTATTCCAGAAATCCGTTTAAAGGCAAGGTGTTCCAAGATTACCAGCACAAAGATGTATACAATGGGGTGGTATTTGACTACCGTGGAAAAGTAAGTCCATGATCCGGTGCGCAGCAGTCAAGCGAATTCCTGCATCATTGCACCCTGTAACACAATGTGCAAACAAAAAGACACTGTGAATCAAAACACAATACAAACCGTAGGCTAGAATAATCAGTTTTACCATAGTACAAAATGGTCAATCCACTTGGACGAACACTAGTCATAAGGTCACAGAGAACACTCAGGCAGCCCATGACCAAGTTCAAACTTCTGCATTGGCCTATCAAGTAGGCTAGCGTTCTTGTCAACAGGACCGCGAAATGTGCACGAAGATCAAAAAAGTGCTGTTGACTTCTGTTTGTTGCTAATTTTGGGCTCGCCTCGGTTGCGTTATGCATCTGACAATGCCAAAACCACAGATTAATAAAATGGCCTCTCATCTGTGAAAAAAAACACAATAAAAACGTTCACTTGAGATAACCCAAAGATACTCTGCAAATGCCCATGGCCTACATCGGCGAGCATAGTCGTATCTGGCTTCGTCACGACAGATGCTACACCGCACCAAAGCCCCTTTCGTCATCCGAACAGAGAATACATCTACTCACCGCTCTCAGTGATAGAGAGTGACTAGTGGTAGATACTTGCTATGCACCATCTACATATTAGAGCTGATAGCAGTGCTTCGGGGGCTAGTGACTATTTCTATCGCACGCACTTTCTCTCCTGGTATAAGCAAACTCATGTAATAAACACCAGATCAGCCAGCTATTTTAAGCGTCCACTCCCGCCAGGCTTTATGCATCTGCTTCCCATAGCACATCTCTACGCGCTTTTATCGGCTTTTACTAGACCCCTCACAATGTAATATCGTATGTTAGCAAACTCAACCCTTGGTCGCTATCCTCCTAAGTACAAATTTATCTATTTCCTCTTCCATATAATAACTTGCCATCACCCTAATTGCGGCAGGTGTCACGCTTTTTCCCCTGCGTTATTAATGCATACTATTCCATTTTATATCCCCACAAATTCGCCATGCTTTGCTAATTTCCTCCCATCCCGTCATCTTCCCAAGCTCTGAACTTGGGAAGTACCCGTTTTGGACGACCTGGTTAGCTGACACACACTCCACCTGGCCTATGATCTACAACTCCGGGATAACCAAGCAGACCAATAAAACCTACAAGCCCATATCGGTTTCTTTCCAGCTTGATCCTCCGACCAGGCTGAAATGAATACCGCTGCTCAGTGAACTGCACACCCCCAGCTGAATGATATCAAATGCGACGTCCATCACGGGGCTGTCCAAAAACTGAAGCATGTCAGGCCAATGATGGCACGGCATCGCCATGCTCAATTTGATTGCACACCAGCAACTGTTCCATTCCACCTCCTAAACGAGCCCAATCGCCTATGCGATTCATTGACCCCAACCACCACCACCACGAAATTCATTCCAACCTGTTGGACTTCCCGACCGAATCCAACCACCCTTGTGTCCTCATCCAATCTAAACTCAGCAATTAACTCTCCTACAACAGTGACACCAGCGAGTTTGCTTGTTCTCAGATTGCACCATACGTTTGAGACTAAATTTGACATCACAGCCTCCACTTTATCTCGTGACTCCCGCCATTTACCGAACCGCCCAAGTTCACTCATGGCCAGTAGTGGTTTTCCAGTTTTAGTTCATGTCAACCGACTGATTCTTTGAACTGGTCAGACCTCATGTCCATTGTTCCCTGCAAGTTGCGAAAGAAACCTGTTATCATTATTTCAACGAATACTCCTCACTGTTCATAACGTTGCCCACATGTCGCGGAATCCCCACTAGCCGTAAATCCCCAGTCACATGCCCCATTCTGACTGTAAAGGCATGATAATGCCCGAAGGTATGCCACAAGCTGGGAAATAAACATTATTATTATTTATTCATCTACTCATACATTGTAAGTAGTTCACAATGATTAAGTTGATGATTCGTTGCACCGCGCAACAAACACAGGCTCTTGTGAAATTCTCAGAACAATATACCCATGTACAGAATCGAGGCTTTCTCGTATGAACTTGCGGTCTCTTCCCGAATGGTGGCAAAAATTAGACGAATGAATACTAACAAAGACCCGACATCTGGGTGAGCAGTAAATACGACCGACCCGTAGTTACACATCCCAGATTTCATGGAACTTTGGTTTGAACATAGGAGCCTTTTGTGTAGGGTGATAAAAATTGACTGTGTTTATTCGCAGTCCTGAAACTTCTCGCAACGGTCACAGTTATTTACAATTGTTGTTTGAAAATCACCCACGTTTCAGACGCTACAAGATATGGTAAGTACCGATGTCGCTCGCTTGCATGTTATCGCTCTCTCTCAAGGAACATGGTTAAACTTCAACCCCCCCGTAGAAAGCTGTTTCAGAATTTCAATTTGGCTTAGTAGCTCAGGATATTTCAGTGCTTGTATCCACAAATTACTGACCATGTTTCGAATCCAGCCCCGGCATATCGACTAGTCCTGTCGATGCTTGGGCTACCTGGCGATTGCTCAGCACTTCTGCTTCCCACGGGCAATATGGCGGCTGCACACCAAAACGGTTCTGCAGCTGAATATTAGTATTATTTTTCTTATGTTCCCAATATTGAAACTGTTATTTTGCAATGGGCTACCTTTGCTCAGCACTTCTGCTTCCCACGGGCAATATGGCGGCTGCACACCAAAACCTTTCTGCAGCTGAATATTAGTATTATTTTATTTTTGTTCCCAATATTGAAACTGTTATTTTGCAACTTTGTATTTCAGCAGATTATGTTCAACTGTAGTGCTGGGAGAGTCAGCTTTGTGAACTCAGGTTAATACCGCTGCGTAAATGTAAGCTTTTAAAAGCAATTGGACGGAGCACAAATTTCGATACGAGCATCTGTAGAATGCATTTTCCTGACCCGTACAAGCACTGAAAAAATATGTCGGGACAGTGCCAATTTGGGTGACTTTAAAGGTTATTGGTCATCTGGTTGCTGAACTGTCAATGAGGCCAAAATTTGGATCGCAAATTTTTCAGTAGGTATTGGCCTTCCACGGTGATGTTGCTTCTTATGCCGATGACAGTGAAACGCCTATGAACTAACTGTCAGGCTGAGCACTCTTGTCATTCTTCATTTCGTCTGGCCCTTGGTTAGGCGTGTCCAAAGTAGGCGACGTACAAGCTATGAGTTTCGGCAGAAAGGAGCTTATTTTGAGTAAGGTTCCTCCAAAGAGGTGGTGGAAATGTGGTTATTTGTTCATTTGCGGAACCGGAGTACAAGTGCGAAATATGTTCCACCTAAATCCATCGAGAAAACGCTGAAATAACATATACTCCTGACCGGTATTTGTCAACAACACCAGTACATTCCAGCT
>NW_008752085.1:333343-367727 GCF_000715545.1 Opisthorchis viverrini | reverse complement strand
ACAAGCTGGGAAATAAACATTATTATTATTTATTCATCTACTCATACATTGTAAGTAGTTCACAATGATTAAGTTGATGATTCGTTGCACCGCGCAACAAACACAGGCTCTTGTGAAATTCTCAGAACAATATACCCATGTACAGAATCGAGGCTTTCTCGTATGAACTTGCGGTCTCTTCCCGAATGGTGGCAAAAATTAGACGAATGAATACTAACAAAGACCCGACATCTGGGTGAGCAGTAAATACGACCGACCCGTAGTTACACATCCCAGATTTCATGGAACTTTGGTTTGAACATAGGAGCCTTTTGTGTAGGGTGATAAAAATTGACTGTGTTTATTCGCAGTCCTGAAACTTCTCGCAACGGTCACAGTTATTTACAATTGTTGTTTGAAAATCACCCACGTTTCAGACGCTACAAGATATGGTAAGTACCGATGTCGCTCGCTTGCATGTTATCGCTCTCTCTCAAGGAACATGGTTAAACTTCACCCCCCCCCGTAGAAAGCTATTTCAGAATTTCAATTTGGCTTAGTAGCTCAGGATATTTCAGTGCTTGTATCCACAAATTACTGACCATGTTTCGAATCCAGCCCCGGCATATCGACTAGTCCTGTCGATGCTTGGGCTACCTGGCGATTGCTCAGCACTTCTGCTTCCCACGGGCAATATGGCGGCTGCACACCAAAACCTTTCTGCAGCTGAATATTAGTATTATTTTTCTTATGTTCCCAATATTGAAACTGTTATTTTGCAACTTTGTATTTCAGCAGATTATGTTCAACTGTAGTGCTGGGAGAGTCAGCTTTGTGAACTCAGGTTAATACCGCTGCGTAAATGTAAGCTTTTAAAAGCAATTGGACGGAGCACAAATTTCGATACGAGCATCTGTAGAATGCATTTTCCTGACCCGTACAAGCACTGAAAAAATATGTCGGGACAGTGCCAATTTGGGTGACTTTAAAGGTTATTGGTCATCTGGTTGCTGAACTGTCAATGAGGCCAAAATTTGGATCGCAAATTTTTCAGTAGGTATTGGCCTTCCACGGTGATGTTGCTTCCTATGCCGATGACAGTGAAACGCCTATGAACTAACTGTCAGGCTGAGCACTCTTGTCATTCTTCATTTCGTCTGGTCCTTGGTTAGGCGTGTCCAAAGTAGGCGACGTACAAGCTATGAGTTTCGGCAGAAAGGAGCTTATTTTGAGTAAGGTTCCTCCAAAGAGGTGGTGGAAATGTGGTTATTTGTTCATTTGCGGAACCGGAGTACAAGTGCGAAATATGGTCCACCTAAATCCATCGAGAAAACACTGAAATAACACATACTCCTGACCGATATTTGTTAACAACACCAGTACATTCCAGCTGAGCATCAAGGGAATCAGAAGATTTGCCAGAGCTGAAAATATAATTCCATTTTACGGTGCGTCCGGATGCTCAAAGATTTGGCAATGCACGAAAACCTAGGTAGAAGTCATGGTGGCCAGACAATACGTAACTTGGTGTATCTTTTACCTACTCTTCTGCGATAATTTCCTCAACTTGTGACTTAATATCCAGCCAACGAGTCAACGGTTGCACTGGATTTCTCGTGGAGTACGCAGTTTCCCAGTCGTTGCCGGCGGATATGGACGAGTGAGCCTCGTCCGACCTTTGAGCATCGGGTTCTATGGCCCAACTTCGACATCTGTTACATACTGAAGTGTTGCGCCCCGCACCAACTTAGATATATAAATAATCAGGCAAATCATGCAATCCCAATGAGTTGGTTTTGTGGTGATTGACTCTGTTTACTAATATAACTCGTAGAATACTGGAAATTGCCAACAAATGCCCGAAGTGAAATGGGTGTTGGAAACCGGAAGATGGGAACTCCGAGACCCAGTTCATACTCGACGATATGGTGTATTGAATCAGATTTTATGCATGCCGAGACTTCTGATGTGCTGAAGCCTTCAAAGGAACGTATTTTGCCCACCTTTTAAATAATCTGTTGCATTTTATTAGAGCAAACATTCCTTAATTCGCCTACAGAACAACCAGGTAAAAGTTGAGCCAAGGACAACTGATTCAAACTCCCATCAGCTCTCAGTTAGACTGGATATAGCGCCAATCATCTTTCACTCACAGAAACCAAATCGCGTAGTCACATATTGTGCATAGTTTCCTCGAATGACGACGTACCTAAAGAAACTTTCAGTCATCTTACAAAACCATTCTTTCTCTGATCTACTCATAAATGGCTGGTGTAACGGTGATACTTCAAGTGGGGAGGCATGTGAGTTACATGTTCTCTTCCTGTAAATTCGCTTGAAAAGGGAGATCTTTGCGGAATTTTGAGTAGCTTTTTACGACTTGCTTGCACTTGAACAACACTCAATGAGAAAGTATGGCGCAATCAAGCTGAACGGTCATCCAACCACTGCCGTGATGCTGGTCTGCGGATAAACGAAGCGAAGACACAGCTCGCGCAAAGGTCGGGGACGCCGCTGGGTCATAAATTGCGTCACGGATAAGTTAGCCAACTGCCTAAAAATTGGCGAAGTTCATGGAATGTGCAGTTTTCAGTTCAAAGCGGTCTCCAAGGCAGTTTCTTGGGCGAGCAGCATACTATAACCGGTTTGCTAAGTATTTCAGCACGACCACTGCAACTGTTCGACCTGCTCGGGCAAACTCGGAAAGTTGAACGGACCGGAGAAGCTTTATAACGTGCCAAAGCGCGGATGTTGGACAAGCAACTGATCATCAAACTGCCCAAAGTCGGAGAGATGTTCACCGTTGAAACGGACGCTAGCGATCGCGGTCTTGTAGCAGTCTTAAAGCAGAGGAATGGAGTAATCGAATATGCCAGTCGTGTCCTGACTAACGCTGAACAGAAGTACCCGACCACCGAGAATGTTTAGCGACCGTCTGGACCCTGGATAAATGGAGGCCATACCTGCTTGGGCATAGATTTCATGTCGAAAACCGATCCCAGCACCCTCTAATTGGAGGCCATATGTGCTAGGAAATATTTCATGTTGAAACCGATCCTAAGCCCTGGAGTGGATGCGGACCCCCCAGAGATCCTCGAAAAAAGCTCGCGTGCTGGGCACTCCGACTGCAAGATTACAACATCACAATGCAGCACGTGCCAGGGAAGAAGAACAACTTGGCTGATTGGCTGTCGAAACCAGAGGTTGAAGATGAGGTCCCCAGGCTCACGATTGGAGCAAATGTCCTCGTCGCCGAACTGGATCCCGGAAGGTTGGTGCCACTTCAAAGGCACAATCTTGTTTAACAAATGGTTGCAATCGCTTTGTTAGATGGAAGGAGCAGTGAGAACGAAGATGGAGACAAGGTATTGGAAAAGCTACAGGGTCAGTTTGACCGGGTGAGTCAGAATGAAGCTTGCAAAATTTACTGGAACACCACTGATTCGGATGTTGTGCTAGCCGTGATACCTAGCGTTTTGATACGGAAACTTATCGTCGAATGCCATGGGATGGCATTTACATTGGCAGAGGGCCTACTGGCCTGGGTGAGAAGTGATGTGATGGATTAAGTGGTGCCCTGTAGGCGATGCCAAATAATGACAGGGGACGCCACAGGGGCACTCCATTCCATGGAAACTATTGCTATCCCAGAAAGCGGCGATTTGTTGTCCGTGAACGTCACGGCTCTTTTGCCGGTGACATCCAGCGGGGAATGGCACATCGTGATGATGTAAGAGCACCTGTCGTAGTGGAACGAGGCGGCAGTCTTTCCTAATCGGCAGGCGACGGCGATCAGCAGAGTGGTAATGCATCTCAACGGGGGCAACTATGATGTGCCAAAAATGATCCTAAGCGATCACGGGCCTTGTTTCGTGCGCAGGGAGTTTAGGATATGTTTGCAGAAGCTGGGTATCATACGGCTAAGAATGACACCATACCACCCTCAAACAAATGGCCTAACCGAACAATCAATTAGTGGCTGAGGGCCAAACGAGGTAACTGGGAGGTGAACGTGCCTATGGTGTTGCTAGCACATCGGGCTTCCAAAAGTCAACCACAGGCAAGACCCCGTTTGTGCTGATGTATGGTCGAAATCCGCGCCTTCCAATTGATCAGGAAATTGGCCAGTGGTCAGCAAAACGTTTGGCTCCGGAGCAGCTAGAGGAAGAAGGAAGGAGAGCCCGAGATAACTAAAATGTCGTTCAGGAATGGAGTAGGCCGAAAACGGCAAGTAGAAAGGCACGAACATTCCCCATAGGAACGAAGGTCAAGAGGAAGGATCACCAGAATGCTGGAAGGAGTGGAGTGGGATCGCGGAGTCTACGCAGTCGATGGCGGGGTCCATTTGTCTTTACCGACCGCCTGGTGAACGTCTATACGATTCAAGATGGCAATGGATCGAAAAGTTTAAAAGAGACGCAGATTCGTAAGCGGCATGATACATCGAGAAGGCCGCCGACTAGACCCGCTGCAGAAGGCGACCCGACGGATGTAAATGAAAATCGATGGCATTTGAACGACTTTTAAAGGGTGGTGTGTAACGGTGATACTACTGATGAGGGAGGCATGTGAGTAGTAGGCTGTCTTCTTGTAAACTCGCTTGAAAAGGGAGATATTTGCGGAATTTGTTTACTCGCTTTGTACAGTTTGTTTGAACTTAATCAAAACTTAATGAATATCCAGGAGCGTTCAGCGAGACGCGTTTAATGGAAGATGGGTGTTCAGGTTTCGTAACCAGGGTGCATATGAGACGTTTCTCTTACTGTTCAAGAGTCTGTAACTGGTCAGTTGGCATTTGTATGAAATTTTTTCAAGCACGTCTTTCTGTCACTCATATTAAGAAGAGTTTGGCACAGTTCCAACTGGGATACAGGTTTTGACCATGACGTTTTGATATAAATAGCCACATTATTGCCCCCGGACACCAAAGGGATTTTAAAGGTCCTCATATAGCCAGCAGATACGTGAAAAGAATTTTGTTGACTCAGGGTGCTACGCAGTACTGCCTGAAGCGCATGGACGCCGAAGGAAGTCCTAGAAAACACCGCAAGTTTATAATGCGCGCACATTGTTGGAATAACTTTGCACAAGTGCAAATGATCATTCATTAAACAACCTGATCAAAATGGACGATCATACACTGATCAGCATAAACTTTGTACCGCAGATAAACTTTGAACCGCAGACATATTAGATTTGTGGTGGATACCTGTTTTCACATTACCGACGTATATTTATAAGGCAAAGTGCGATTCACACGAGACAGTATAAAATCTCAGGCACACGAAGCTTCAAATAAGCCTGAAAATGATGCCTGGTTGTCCGCTTCTAATTGTGTTCTTGTTCTGCATCGACCACGTAGCATGTTTGGAAGCCGTCAGTATCCATAATTGGTCATCCGTATTTAACAATAATCCGTCGAACAACTGGGTTGTTCTTGCCGCTGGTTCCAACACCTGGGAAAATTATCGACATCAAGTAGGTTTCCGTTGATCTTTTGTTGGTTTGAGGCTCAAACGTCTATTTGAATCCCGTAAGAAAGGGTTTTCAAAGTGGAAGTTTGCAATACTGCTCCCCCAAAAATGTTGTGCCCCCTAGTGTTCTCCATGGCTGTGATGTTTTACATGAAAATGCGGTAGACAGAAAATATAGCTAATAGAAGCACTAGCGGGCACATCTTGTGGCTTTTATTGGTTTTCGTCAGTATTTCCTTGTCGTAAAACGATTTTCTGTTTCGGGTAGTGTCGATTCTCCGGTCCTAATAAACACAGTTTTTACCGAGTGCATAGTGTGATTCATGTTAATCGGAATCCGACTTTCGTCACCCATAATTGTTTATTGTTGCGTTATGTTAGGCGAAATGACGGCCAGTGAGTGGAAGGTGTGATGTTGTATAACCCATGAATTCGCTGGTTTTTCAGGCACCACTAATCATCTGACCTGACATTGTAGCTTTATTATATTGGAGAAACGGTCCCGGGCTCCGAAGTACCGTAGCCTAGAAAGACTTGTTGTATGAACCAGGTCTCAGAAACCTCAACAAAGACCACTGATGTAGCAACAACACCGGCTGTTACCGGAATTGCTAGGCAATGTGAGGTGATAAATCTATACCACTTGGTGAGATCAAGTAGCGTGTATTTGGAATAACCAAATAGAAATCCATCTTGGTCAAATTCATTCGTCCGCTCTCCTATCAGTCGCAAGGGGTTATATGTGAATCTTATTGTAAATAGTACACATAATTAATGCGTCTGTATCCATTCTTGAGATTCAGTGGGTAATATTTTTCACCACTGAGTACACAAGCGAAAGACAGATTCTGACGTATTTTCGATGTCAAGGGATATCAAGATTGCACAGCTCCGGTGAGCAGGTCGTTGTTCCAGCACTTGACTGATTGTGGAACTATGGTCCACACAAGTCCTTCCAGAGTAGATACAGGCATCCTGTTCTTGGGATAATGCATCCAAATACTGTTGGGATAAGTGATACTCCAAAAAGTGCGGAATATTGTACACACTGCTCGTCGTCTTTGGCCTTGTTGTCTCACTCTGCCTGGTATCCTTAATTCACGTGTCATTTGCGTTCTCATTCAGGCGGACGTTTACCACGCGTATCGCGTCGTGCGTGCAAACAAAGTTCCAGCGGAGAATATAATCACCTTCGCCTACGACGATATTGCAAACAATCCCATTTACATATCGCGTAAAATTTTCGCTATATGCTGGCAAGTTGAGTGTACAAAACGCGCTTCGCTGTCTAACTTTAACAAGTCTCATTGTTTGCCGTTTCTCATATATATAATTGTTGAATTTGAGTTGCAGAAAATTATGGGTTTTCGTGTGTCACTTCACATGTCGTAACAGATTTTTTGGTTGATGCCCTTTCATGACTGTAGACGTCATAGAACCCTGATACAAGCAGCACCTTTTGATGATGACGATGGTGACGATGATAGTCGTATGCGTACTCGGTTCCATACCCTGAAATGAAACATTGATATCTATGTGTCGTTTCAGTGCATCACCTGGCTGATGAAGCTTCTAAAAGCAATAGAAGTTAGTTCTTGCGCGGAGTCTGTAATAATCGCAAGCCGTTTATTGCCAAATCGTTCATTCGGCTCTAGCTACTTTAAGGTGCCCAGCTGCCATGTCACACGAAGTTTGTACGAGATCTAGGATACTGCCAGGATTCCCAAGCGGTCGGGAGGCAGAGGCAGGTTGAATCTACGGAACTTCCGGTCGGTAATTCTCATATTAGCCAATTGAGTTATCTCGTTTCCTGCACAACTGAACTATATACAAGGACACTGAATATGGATATGTTCAGATTATCTACTACTGGTGGTTTTTGAATGTAAATTTACTTAAAGTAATTACACTTTTGCACCAAATTAGTAATTTTCTTTGTTTTGCACTCTACAGAGATCATTGTACGACACTTAAATTATTTCTTCGTAAAAAATCATTACCCAGCACTCAATCGAATGCGTGACAGAATTGCACTCATCGTCGTGATAAACTATTCCAAAACAAGCCCGCGAACTCGATTCAAACGGAATTTATGTGCGTTTCATTTCTTTCCATTCGACATAGATGTTAATGTCGCCCAGAAGACTCACTGCCACATATCATTCTTCTATTCCAGAAATCCGTTTAAAGGCAAAGTGTTCCATGAATACCAGCACGAAGATGTGTACAATGGTGTGGTAATTGACTACCGTGGAAAAGTAAGTCCGTGTTCCGAGGCGTAGCAATCAAGTTAATTCATGCATCAGTTCACCGTGTCACACAAGGTGCAAGTAGAATGACACCACGGACCAAAACACAATACAAACAGCAGGGTAGATTATTCAGGTTTGCTATATTACAGAATGGTCAATCTCCTTGGGCGAACACTTGTCATAAAGTCATAGATAACTATCTGGAAGCCCACGACCGAATTCAACCTTCTCCCTTTGGCCTATTAAGTAGGTTAGTGTTCTTGTCAAAAGAACCACGAAATATTCACGAAGATCAACAGTGCCCGAATAATTGCTTCGGAGAAATATCCTGTGATATCCCGAGTGATGCACCAACCAAACCAAGCAGCGTGTTCAGGACAACACATTCAGCTAAAGAATATCATAGATAACAGATGCTCAACTGTGATTAAGTTGAATGCTGATGGGTGATACTCATTTCAAGATATCGGCTATTTCTCACGTATGTTGCATTCCTTAGCAACTGAGGTAGATGAGGGCTACTTGGTAGTATTTCCAGGTAATCCATGTTCAACTCAACTACCAACCCTAGACTTGGGGAGTAACTCAAATTCCATGCTTGATAAACAGACCAACAAGCGAATTATTCAGTTTTCAGCACACAGCTGTCATCGTGAATAAAATATTGGTGAAATGGAGGGGAGATATTAGATTTCAATCATTTCATATCATGGAAGTGGATGTTTGCTGGGAAGAGACTGAATGTGCGGAACACCATTGTCACAAGAATAATTGGTCATGCATGTTCATCCTTTTTAGGATGTCACACGGGATAACTTCTTGAAAGTACTAAAAGGCGATGAGGAACTTGAAGCCAAAAAGAAGAAGGTGCTGAAAAGGTGAGTTTGCGCGGAAGTGGATATTTTTGATGCACTTGCTGATCACAGCCAGATTTCTAGTGTGACAGCTCAGCGTTTTCGGTTAGTGAAAGACGTTTTTAGTATAATCGTAAGTCAGTCAATTCATAATCACTTTGTGTAAGCCTCCCAGAAGTCAGTCAAAAGGATTAGATTCACTCCAGGGGAAACCCGGTTTATCCACCTCTGACTTTTCGTTATTATCAAATCATCGACATTAATCGCCACTGTTAACCAGTTTCGGAAATATTCAGGTATGAACAGTTGAGAGTGGTCAAATATCTCCTCGGACTTGTACTAATTGGGTTTGGTCGATCTTGGTTTGCTCGGATTCTGCAGTTGTTTTAACTCACAGTGTTGTACAAGGTAAATAAACACTGTTGTTTGGATGATCGAAATCCAAGTGCGCTGGTGGCCCTATCGGTTTATGGCGGTCTCTCAACTCTGATTCGCGATTCTCCCATAATGCTCTCAGCATTAATAATAAGCATTAAGTATTAAGAATATCACCTATGTGAGTCGATAACGTCACAGTTGTTCTTTCGAAACTCCCACGCATTTCTGACCCACACATGACGAGAAGCATTGGCATGCAGAGACAAGGCAGTAAAACGAGGCAAATGGTTATATATTCGCAAACCATAAGTCTCCCATCCGGTCAATGATATACAGTTGGGATTTGCAATTGCGACGAAATGCGTAATCACCCGCTCTTTGCACGTCTTCTCTGATGAACCGTACATGGACCTGCGATGAGTGTTTCCGTACATATTTCCAGCTCCAGTGAACCGATCTATATGGTTCGCATTTTGACGGAATTCCTTTTGATTTAAAAGTATTTGTGAGCACTGATTGTTTGAACTTCTTCAAGAGCATCGTGTTAGTTTGTGGTCTGCTGTCATTCAGCTTTGCTTCCAGGAACTTTGTACCTTGTGGTCTGTTCGGTCGCCATTCCAGGACAGTGCTTTGGTAGATGTCCATATAGGCTTTTTTCTGAGGTTTTGCCAGTCCTCACAATAGCTTGGAGTGGGAAGTTCCCGGATTCACCCTTCCAGAGTACTCAGTTTGACAAACACTCATTTCTGAACTCACCCTCCAAGTGAAACTAATAGATCTGTGGCTCTTTATTTGCTGTCGCCTAGAGTATGAAGTTTCCGCTGACCGTCAGGGATAATGTATCCTGTTGAAGCAAGCTACTTTCCTGCGAAACTACATTTTCAGACAGAAAATTTCATTGGGAATATTCAAAAGAGATATTTCTTGTTACTTGACACACTGTGAGTCTAATCGTTTGTATTTTGAAATTAGGCTAACTTTGTACAAACCTTTATCTTAGGGGAGCTCGACGTTATCTTTTTCCGTCAATTTTTGCACTATTTGATTTGTTTTTCCAATCTAACCAGGTTCGTTCTAATAAGTAAACGAGCAGAAATCGGATAGAGCCTTTTCCAATCCTAAGTTGAACAAATTCAATTTTTCCGATCCCTCCTGTTGTTAGTTCGGATAGAGAAGGAAAGAATAGGTGATCAAATAGGATAACTTCATCTGCACGATAAACAAGTTTTATTAACTGGAAGAGCATTCCCGAAAACGAATACCGGAAAATCGGGCTACAGCAAAACAGTAATTCAGAAACAAAGATTCAAAATATACTACTGAAACCACAAAACAGAATGAGAGCCGGTCGAATGCTGAAAACCAGAATATAACACATTAGAAATCGGTAACCGGTCACTGAGACCATGAACAAAAGCTCTTCAGACAGAAATTACGTAAAGCAGCAATCGAATTCAAGGGACGCCAGCCACAATGCAGCACAGTTCGAAATTGACCATTTGGACACCGAGAAGCGTGTGCTCGCTTCAGGCAGTCACAGCCGTATAACATCAGACAGGTATGGAGTAACTTCCAACCCAAACACTCACTCATGATATTACTTCGGTTGAAGATGAAACATTCGCAAGCTGATCACTGCGAGCAGGGTAAAGATGAACACCATCCTGATCAACGTCCAGCAAAAGGAATATTTCCGGATCAGGTTTGGACAAAAACGTATGGTTTCTTGGATATCCGTGTTAAAAATGTAGGATCGCCTCTTCTTCGTTATAGTATTTTTCCTGAGTAGTATATATATTATGTAGATATTTCGTTAAACATGTATTCATGCTCGAAAGAGCTGAGTGTGACTGTCCCAACGGGAAGACGACAAGACTAGCTAAAGTGAAAAACTGCTTCCGACCATCTTCATGCATTGAAAATCATAGGAATTTAACCAACAGTCATCCGGAGAATCGGATTTTCATCTGCGTATTTACGCGGCTATGCAAATAGTAGAACACTCGAAGTTAATTTAGCTCCTGATTATATCCAGCAGCGTGTACAAAACAATATTCTGAAACACGTGTTCGCCATGCTTCCATTTCCGCGGGTTTTTGTTGTGCTTTCCTATGTATGGGGGCGCCAGCCAATAATCTCGTCCTCAAGACCACCTAACACTTTCTGCCCAATAACAGCGGTCCTAACGACAACGTGTTCATCTTCTACTCTGGCCATGGTGGGACTTCCCATATTGCCTTCCTAGAAGAATATGTAAGTATGTATGGGGGCGCTAGCCAATAATCTCGTCCTCAAGACCACCTAACACTTTCTGCCCAATAACAGCGGTCCCAACGACAACGTGTTCATCTTCTACTCTGGCCATGGTGGGACTTCCCATATTGCCTTCCTAGAAGAATATGTAAGTTCAGTTAAATTTGGTAACCAAGGTTTTAGCACGCAGCTTTTTAATCGGAGAATAAATATTGAATGGAGTGGAAAGGCTAACGTAAACCTGTTGGTGCAATGACATCGATGTCACTCTCAAGAGTGACATCCCCAAGAATTCAGGTTTGATAGGTCTCATTAGGTGCATTAATTGACAGTGTCACACAGATTTCGTTTTACGAAATCTAAGGTCACTCGACTCACCTGATTTCGCGATCGATCCATTCAGACTGCTGGGCAAACGTAGATACCATAAACAAAGAAGCTAGTCGTATACTGTCACTCATGAAGCGTGGATGATTCGGAGAACGCGTCAGCTGAATTCTTCCTGACAAGACAACATACTGCTTCTCGCTTCTAGAGCGACAGAACGAATCTTTAATAGTATAAAGTATTTATGTATGAGAGACCAGTCTGTGATGGGAAGCCGGGAAGCAATGTACAACTGTTCCATCCTTATTGAGAATCATCAGTGTTGCACTTGATAGATGCAACCTGAAACCGTTCGGCCAACAACGAGCAACCAACAGCCTGATTTATCCGCACTAAGACAGGACATAACGTCACCCATTTTTCAATCAAGGATCCACATCATTGGTGACTGACTCATCGGGTGACTCATCTCGAGCTCACAAGAATTTTTCTTCTTATCTTGCGACAGGTGTATGCCTTGGAGTTGAACGATACCCTCGCCTACATGCATTCAAAAAAAATGTTCAACAAATTGGTGCTGTACATGGATGCTTGCTACTCTGGCTCTATGTTTAAAGATGTTCTTCCTCCAAATATGGGGAGTAAGTAGCGTAAATTTCTGGCTGATTCTTGCATGGATCCTGTAAAACAGCATTCAGGATGTCAATCATATATATAGCTTAAAAGCAGCGTTGACCAGTAAAACAGAACGAATTTTCAAGCTTGGTTTATTCTTGTTCAGCTCGCGATCTTTGTATGGAAGTAGCCTCTGACTCTACGCAAGAAGCGTTTAGCCGACGATAGCACAAAATCTTGCCTGCATCGATCAAATTCACTTACGCTGCAAAATCAGTTTAATTTGGGTGGAGGAAATCAGGGTGCAACCCCTGTGATATTTTGGTGTCCCCTTGCAGCAACTGCCGTTGCCAAGTGGATAACTTCTTTGTAAAGCATAAATAGATCGTGGGTCTTTTGTAAAAAGTACACTTCAAACCACGAAGTGTTAGTATAAGGCTTGTGACGTGTCAAACTTTGACCGCTCTCATCGGTGGTATTTTTCCAGGAAGTTTCGCCGTAAACAACAGATTATGCATTCACACATTTATTTAATTTTGACGGGCTGACCCAACCAAACCCAGATAAATGTCTCGTTAATGCGAGTGTTTGGCAAATTCCGCCCAGTCTGGGTTCAAGTCTTGATTAAGTCTTGGAGAAAGTCAATGACTGCGTCTACCTGATTCGACGTAAGAAGCACGAAAACCGTTATGTTCTGTCAGTGAAATGTCAGCGACCTTCTGAGTAGTGTGTTAGTTCTAGAAGTCTTCCAGCTTCAGCACATCTGTGAGTCACATCATCCGTTCGTCGATAATTTACCTTACTATTTTACACATCCTTTTTGCTGACCAATGATATCTGTTGTCTGAACCCCTGAACCCGCAGTCTACGTGAAAACATCAGCCAACGGAGGCGAAAAATCCTGGGCTATTTTTTGTTTTGACAAGGAAATCGAAGTTTGTCTCGCGGATGAATACTCTTATGACTGGATTTTAGATTCCGAATACGTAAGTTTTGACAGAACTGTTGCAGATAGGACTGTCAGTTATGGACGGGTAATCCGGTGGTATTAAGCAGACAGTCCATTTGATTTTCTAAACCGTCCGGTGGCCCCGAAATAATCAATCCATTGGTTGTATGGCCGAAATGCCTCACTATCCCTCCAATCAGGTTTGCTTGTGGTCTTGCAGAGATATATGAAAGAGACTAGCAAAAATCTGGGTGCTATCAGTATAATTCGCACTCTACGATGGAGACCACCTGATTCTCACCGTGACTGTCCTTGAATCGATGTTATTGGAGTTCTTGTTATCATTTTCGGTTCCAGTCGCCTGAGTAATTGTCTGGAACTGTAGGCGCATCGGAATAATTGTGATAGGCCAACAGCAAGTCTCTGTTCAACATATTTTGATTCCTTTCGTCCGAGTAGGGTTTTGAGTGGATTTTAACTACACGCAAGGAAGCATCAATGTTGAATACAGATGTTGGAAGTGATGAGGTTGATGATGTTGACAACGATGACGGTAATTGTGATGATTTTGATGATGGTGGTGGATCTCCTGCACGCCTTCGTCAAAATATGTCTTTCGAAATGAATCAATATGTCAGTAGCATTCGTGCTGTCAGCTTCTATCCAGATTGTCTGACTAGGCCTCGTATGTGTAGGTATCTCGGGTGTATGGGGTAGGCTAGCTCTAGGTTTTCCTTCATGTTCCATCATCCTTTATTATTCCACTACGAATAATTATAATGCTTGTACGGCAGTGAATCATGAGTATTTTCCTCTGATTTTGCTCCCGAGAATGATGACGATGATGATGATAATGGCGATGGTGATCAGAACCATAGAGTATCAAACACTTAAGATACAATGTATGTGCATGTATGGCGTCCAGGAACAGCGGAATGCTCACAAATTTACCAGCAGTATGTGTCGTTGCATGCCTCGGTTGTCTTAACTCTAGTGATGGTTTCAATGTTTTGTCTACGGCGGATTCATCTAAAAATTGCGTAAGCTGATTTGTCTGCTACACGTCGCCCCGCTTTGTACCTCCCACCCGCGCGCAGAACGACCTAAAACGGCGTACACTGAAGGAACAATACGAGGAGGTGAAAAGGATTACAGTGTTTAGTCACGTAATGAAATACGGTGAAATGGTGAGTCACAAGATGCAACGGGTCACTTTTGAAAAGTCAAACAGTTATGAAAATGAATGTATTGATCGAGAAAACAGTTGCGTTTTGTTAACTGTGATAAGCGACGGTCAACGTTTGAAATACGTGATTAGGAACTTCAGGTTCCATAGACCAAGTTCAGCAAGGTTGCTAGTGCAGGCACCTAGATATCCAGGCCTAGCCAGTATCACCTTCCGGATAACCAAGCAATGGCCTTGGGTACCTTATGATTCACACGCCTCTGTGCTATGGTACAAAACAAAGCCGAATTGTTATGAATCGCTCACAAGTTACTCACAGGAAGAATAGATTTACACGATGACTGAAACCTCCATCTGAGAAGTTGACACTCGAGGAGCCGGTCTGTATATGGCCACGTAGTGTGGTTTTCCATGATAGAACGAAGAGTGCCTTGGACCTGAACGAGCAAACTTAGGTGATAATACTAGTGATTCGGTGGACATCAGCGCTATGTACTGATGTTTGTGAGACGCTTTCGGAACTGGTGTTCATTGACCAACCGGATTTTTCAACACTAACATGTGAGTACGGTCGGATGGTGAGAGGCTTCATCATTGTATGGAACAAGACGATATCTCGGTGGATAATGAACTCATAGGTGTCCGTTTATTGTTTATTTCAGGCGATGGAAAGTCTTCCAGTTGGAAAGTTCCAAGGTCATTATAATCTACTGATGCACCGGAAAGATGGTGCGATACCAGTACGTGTTAAGCGCAATATTCGATATTTTGAATTGTCTATTGGAACAGGTATTACCTACGCCACTGGATGTTTAAGGAACCAAGTGACCACTACGCATTCCAAAGAGAGTCTAAGCAGCTGTCACCTAAGTGGCCGAAAAACCTGACATCGCAGTTATAGACAGATAAAAATGAATAAATCTCTAGATCGATAGATTGATAGATATATAGATAGACAGACAGAAAAATAGATAGATAGCCAGATAGATAGACATGGATAGATAGACAGATAGATAGATAGATAGATAGATAGATAGAGAGATAGATAGATAGATAGATAGATAAACAGACACTCAGACAGACTGATAGATGTATAGATAGAGAGAATAGTGGACAATATACTTAAAGCCCGTTCCAGATATTCAGCGAAATCCATGAAACGTTTAGTGAGGTTCAACGTACTCAAACTGATTTACAGGAGACTGAATTACGTCAATAATTTGCGTTACCCTTGCAACCGAGTGATCTTATATGGTTTCTTCTTAATAGTGAGTAGTCTAGGAAGTCAATTCGTTCAATCAGCATTGACGGAGCTCCTGTTTATAATAAGTGTTGTTCAATTTTTTGTTGGTTCCAGCCGAATGCTGTAGATAGAAATCACTCCTGCCAGGCGCACTTGTTTTCAAAGTGTCGACGCTTGATGCTGGCCGCAACCCAGGAAGAACATGAAACCGCTTGGCGAAAGCTGCACCGTGCACTTCAGGTTTGCAGTTTCCTTTTCTTATCCAGTTGATCTCAGTAAAGTAACTGAATGCACGATAAAAGATCATTTAGGTGACTGTCCATTTGTGTAGTGGAGAATGGGTAATAAGGATGCATGGGAGCAGGTAAACGTCATCAGTCGAATGTTTTTATCGGTCGTTTCTTTAAGCCACGCAAAACCCAAATGTGATTCGTTTAGACGTGCAACATATCTTTTATAGTCTATATACAACCTCCCACAGTTATACTTCTCACTTCTTTCAGCTTGGCCACATCGCCAGGGAAACTTTCCGTGACATCGTCGTGGATGTGACAACCCACCACAAGCCAACGCTAAAGGGCTTTTCCAAGAGGGATGAGCTCATATGTTTCAAGTCAGTATTTGATCAATTCCGGATACACTGCTTCACACATCAGCAGGCAAGTTGCCTCCATGATGCAGGAAAACAAGAATGTGCAAAAATATGCATTTGGTAATAGCCAACGCCCTCATCTACGGCGTCACGAGACTCAGTCTCAAAATTACCCATATGTAAACATCCAGCAAATGAAATTACGGGGCAATTGTGGTTCTCGCATATCAACCTACTTCAGTTCGGTTCGGTTCAGTTCATATCAGATCAGCTCAGTTCAGTTCAGTTCAGTTCACTTCAGTTCAGTTTAATTTTTTCGTTTGTTTAGCTTATTTCAGTGCAGTTTGAGCCCATAACATAACATAACACAATCACCACCAAAACTTGTAGATTGACATTGGAAGCGACACAGGCCAGTCGTGAATATGGGTTTCATTTTCGTGAAGGGTCCCTGTGCTCAACACTGCTAAGGAATATACTGAAGCATGATCTGACCAGCAACTTTGGCTGGAATCGTTAGGTTTGTTAGTCCAAAACGCACAACTTTTCGAGGAATATTTACTGAAAAAATCGATGTCCAAGCAACAGAAAGCTGGAACATTTGGTGCGGTAAAACTGTAGAAAGACAAGCCCAAGTTGATGCCCATGACTTAAGCATTTAAAAACAGTCTCGATCGGTTTCTCTTCTTCGACATTCACGACGGCTGTTGCAACCAAAATCCTATCTCATCATGGACGATCGTTACCATTTCAAATACCTCACTACTGGCACAGCAAGAATAGCTACATAAACTGGAGAAAATATATGGTTGACGAGAAGTTTTACACAGCTAATGACCAGTTCCGCTCATCGTGTAAGTTAGAAGGAATCTTGAGTGAACACACGTTACTGTTCGTTTGAAAGAATCCTCAGTCATTAGTACAAACCTATGCACAAAGTGTGTGATCCAGATACTTTCATTTACGTGGTGAATCATTCCCTTCTCTGATTAGACTGACACCCTAGGTAAGAACCTGTTATCTATCTGTCTTCAGGTACCCGAGGTAGCCCAGCATACAACTCATTTGATGGAGCTGTGCAAAGCCGGATACGAAGCTGAAACCCTGATAGACTCTGTCCACAACGTCTGTTCCTAAGAGACACGTCGCATGTTGCCTGATTTTGCCAAAATACAATGAAACAAAACTAGCCCGTATCGTGTTTTCCCATCGCAGCTAAGCGAGGTTTGCGTTTTCCAACAAGCTAGCCGTCCAAAGATTGTTTTAGAGCCATGATAGAGACGCGTCTTCAAACTCAGCCACATCGAATTTGAATATGTTTTCATACAGGTATTTGAAACGTCATCGTATATTAGGATGAGGTCGTCGGGAAGGCATAGTATGTCTATCTATCAGACTGGTAATGACTTTCCTCGAATTGTATGTTTTGTGGAGTTGCTCTCTTACCACATTTCAACCTGATGTTGTTGTATCGGATTCATCAACTAGTCGATGCTCTTGCACGAGCGACGGGAATGGATGGACTACAAGCCAGATATATCTAGTCCAGAATCATTCTCCACGTAGTCCAAAGAAGAAACGTTGGATACACCGGACGCGCAGTAACGCAGATAAATCAACACAATGGGCAGACCGATTACCAGCGGAGGAGGAATACCTGCTTAGGAACCGACCAATGAAACGCCAGGCGACAAAACAGGCCAGTTGGTCACTCTGTTGATACACAACAAAATCTGTGCAAATATTCTCGAAATGACCTGCTACCTATAAGATTGCTCAAAAACCTACAGCAACTCATCGCAGTCTCATATTTCTAGGATTCATTTGATAGCCGTAGAATAAAATGTTCAATTAAAGCCAGGTTGATAGGAAATCGCAGACGAATAAATCAAAGCCGGATCACCGCCACCAAGTAAATCGATGTGACAGTTGATTTACACGTACCACGGATATCTATCTTGGGATTACGTACAAAATCATTCCGTACTGGACAGTCATTCTGCGGTTGACCAAAGACTGCGACATAAGTTTATATGTGAAATATGGTCATCACTACAAAAGCAGTCCTACACTGCAATGAATTGGTTACTGTTTGGAGCCAGGTAACACACTCTCTATTAGAAGCCAGCCACCACATAACACCTGCACGAAATGCGTCGTCATTCGCTATTTGGTAAATTTTTCCACTGACTGCAAGGAATTGGCGATAAGCAAGCCATGAAGCATGGATTCCCCGTCGTGTTAACTTTTATGTTGTGACTTTATGAGAGCAGCAGTCATGACATTATCTTCTGTCGTGAGAACTGTATTTCATTCGAGCAATCCACTGGTACCCTATGCCATAAAAACGTCAGAGGCTAGTTAGAGCCAAAACCTCAACTCAGACGGCAATTTGATAACTTCGGTTACACGCAGAGTTTGCGATCGATTAAAGCAGGTTTTCGACACCAACTGGTGGAAATCTTCAGCTACACCTCGTCTTTGAATAAATGTCAGATTGAAATAAATGGAATGATACTATTATTGCTTTTCCAACCCCTGTGCCCAGTGCCGGAAATGTTACACAAATGACTTTCCCAAACAAACGCGTGCGTGCTAGTGTAAAAGTTACAACGGCTCCGCGCTTTTCAAGGGCACTTTCTGGCATTATTACAGACAGCCGATGGGCGCTTAGTGAATAGGCATCAACATCGATCGTGCTTCTGAGAGATGCATGAACGCTAATCACATTTGGTCGTGCTTGTTGGCGTGCGTGAACGCTAGTCGGCCTTTGCCAAACCGATTGAACGTTTGACTTGCCTGGATGATTGCCGGCATTACTATCCAAATTTTGGTGGATATTTAGGGTCTCAGTAGTTTCCGACCATCCTAGTGTTACCATCAGGATTCAGACCTTTCTGATACATAAAATACTCTCATTCGTACGTCTTGTCGGGAAGACAACAGAACCCAAACCTCTTTGGTATATACTGGTCAATTTCAAATGGATTGTAAACTAAACTGAGTTTCAGAATTCTCTTCAATGATGAGTTGGTTCATTTTTCTTGGTGCGCATATTGCTCGTGACATTATGTGTATCCCAAGGATAAATAACCTAAACTTTGCCGCCCCGAGGATAAACAGAACACCGTATGCAAGAGTATAATATTCGACCCAATCGAAATTCCCAGGACAAACTAAATTGAATTGGCATTTTGTTTCCCCAGGCTGCAGGTTAACTGACGTAAATGATGTATTTTGCTTCCCACAATAGGAGACATAAGATTGAGCAAGTCGCAGGAAACATAACATATCATGTTTTGCCCTTAATGATCGTGCTAAGAAAACGACAGAATCGGATCACCCACCTCGGTCCAGCCCACGCCCTCCCGAGTTTTTGATTTACAACGAAAATCATGATGCAACCAGCAGATTATCCCTATAGGAGTGAGGGCATTTTCTGTAGAGGGCTCAAGATAGCTCAGTGGTTGAGGCGCGAAATTTTAAGACTTCATATGCCGAACCATTCCGAATAATCGTCTGCGTTTCGCGCAGCTGAATTACCATTTAATGGTTCCGTTTTGGCAGGCATGATGAACTGTTCGAATCCCGACGCCAAAGTGTGAGAATAATGTTCCGCGCATATATCGATATAGCCAGACGAACCAGAAATTCAGAATTCAGCACAGCGTAATAAATAACACATATGTTTTCGAATTGACGTATGTGTACAGCATCTGGAATATTAAAACAAGGGAATAATGAGTAGAGCAATGAATGGATATCAATCATGTTCATCACAGGGTGAGAGTTCGCAGCTGGCTCTACAGCGCCTTTGTATAAACCTGGGTTAGACTATTTCATCAGAGTACTCTAGTCAGCGGAGTTCTCTATTCCCCTTACCATCCACTGTCTAGAACGAATGACGTAGGGGGCAATTTAGATGTTGATATGAATAACGGTACTTTCAGGTTCGGTCGAAACTTTGTCAAGTTGCATCTCCAAGTGAGTCAGTTTGACAGTTGTTTTTTTCTTCTTTAATTTACTCTTCCCGCTCTCGTTCTTCGTGCTGAATGTCATGATGGGTTTAGGGCCAGGTAGCCCAAGCCTGGACAGGACTAATCGAGATACAGAGGCTGGATTAGAAACACGGTCGAGATTTCTATCCCCAACCTCCCAGTCAACCTGAGCTTCCAGGCCAAATTGATGGGTTAATTGTGTCTGCCGGTTGAAGCTTTACACGTGACCTGAGAACGTACGGTTTCGAGCGATTATGAAGCTGTCCCGTACCTGGCGGTTTCGGTTTTCGAGAGACTCAACTGGCAGCCAGCTGGATCTCTCGTTTGTGAGTTCCTCATTGCTATCGACGGATTTTCAGCAACCTTACGTTTAGTACATCACAAATACTGCCCGGCACTTGTTTTTCATCATCAATTCATTATCCCAGTCATCTTGCAATTATCCCAGCGCTAACGGAAAGCCGTCCTACTTTTGATGCACCGCTAACGAACTAGCCCCCTAGAGAAAGAATCGATGATGTCTATAGTGTATAACAACAGGGAAGACCCATTTCGAGCGTTTTGCAGCAGCAAATGTCCAGTTGGGTGTGGAACGCATGTTGCAACTGGCACAGGAATCGGCTGAGGCAACAATGACAACGTTGCAGTCGCAGGAGAACCGGGATTATTCAACATCGGAGGATTTAATGAACAAATTGGAATAATTCGACAAACAGCTTGCAGCCACAGAGACGGCGTTACAGGGGCATGCACTAACCGGTCGCTGCTACAAATGTTGCACGCCTCGCCACTGAAAGAATCAATGTCTTCTTACTCGACCACTTATACATAATAGAACACCGGATTGTTGCTCTATTCCCGGATAATTTGCGATAAGCGCAGTGACACAGAACACCATACATATATCGAGATAGACAGGAAGGGGAGGCTGTGACTGACTTATACAGGTGCAGACGAATCGCTTAGATGGGAAGGGAGCGAAGCTGAATGCAAACAGTGTGCGCTAGCCGTGAGAGCAGCTGGGGATTCCGACTGAACTTCGACGGATTGTCAAAGCACTGAATGCGCCAAGGCGACGGGTCGGTGCGGCTCGATCCCCTGATCAGCCCAGATATAAGATAGACAAACTTAGGAGCGTATTCTGTCAAGAGCGCAGAATCCGTCGTTGCTCGAAGATGGGAAAAATTATTGGAATCGATCATCTTGGCCTCGGATAATGTGATTCGTGATTCAGACAAAACTAACGACATATGTTTAAATTATTATAGGATATTCTCAACAGTGAGCGCAGTATTCTCCCGGCAGTCCGCCTTGGCAGGTTGTCGAGAGCATACGAAACGCAAGCCCAAAACCGTAAAATATCGGGAATGCTAGAGGTAATCGAAAATGTCAGCCAAAAAAGGAACAGCTACAACCAGATGTACGGTCCGTTTATTCAGCCAAGACCTGCTTAGAGATCGGTGATACCCATGGGGCGTAAAGTGGGCCACGGGTGACTTTTTCATTACCAGAGAATCTGGCAAAGTTCAAGATCTGTGTACTTCCCAATTACAACCCGGCTCTACGGCAGCTTCCTGGATGAGCGGTATACTGCTGTCGGTTTGTCAAGGATTTCCATTCGATTTCTCCACTGTACGACTTGCTCGGACAAAACCGGAAATCCTGGTGGATTAGGGAATCACATGAGGCTTTCGAACGTGTCAAAGCGCGAACATTGGATCAGCAACTGACAGGGTCGAACAGATGTTCACTGTTGCAACGAACGCTAGTGATCGCGGTATTGGGGCAGCCCTAAAGCAGAAGAATAGAGTTACTGAATAAGCAGGTCGTTTCCCGACTAACCCGGAGCAGAAGTATTCGACGACTGAGAAAGTATGTTAAGCAATTGTCCGGGCCATGGATAAGTTAGTGTCATATCTGCTTGGACGAATATCTCATGTCGAAACCAATCACAAGCCGGTAGAGCAGACCAGAACCACCAGAGATCCACGTGGAAAGCTCGAGCGCTGGGACTCCGGTTGCAGGATTATGATTTCACTCTCCGACACATGCCACCCGGCGGATTGCCTGTCAAGAGCAGAGGCTGCAAACTAGGCCCACATGCTCATCATTGGTGCAAGTAATATCGTCGTTGAAGTGGATCCCGGAAGGTAATTGCAACTGAAACGGTGGGGTCCTGTGTTACAGAAGGTTGCCACCGCCTCGTTAGATGGAAGACGTATTAGGAGCTGAGAGAGAAACAAATAATTAAAAACATTCCAGCGTCACTCCGATCGGTTGGGGCTGATTGAATCTGTCTTAATTTCCTGGAACACCTCAATTGCGATGTAATGCTGCCTGCGGCACCACGCTTCATGAGACGGAAGCTGATAGTCAAGTGCCATGAGATGGCACACACAGAATACACCAATACATACGGCTTACTTCGGCAGAGGACCCAGTGGCCAACGTGGGCAGGTGAGGTGATGGATTATGAGGTGCATTGAAAGCGATGCCTACTGATGAAAGAGGATACGACAGGGGCATCCCATCCCATGGAACCTACACCTGTCTCGGAAATTGCCTATTTCTGGACCGTTGATGTCATCGCCCTTCTCTCGCACTCGTGTCGGCAGCCTTGTGAACCCAACCGGCGACGACATTCAGCGTAGTTGTAATGCGTCATCGTGGCTAACCATAGGATGCCGAAAATGATCGTAATCGAGCAGGGGCCTTGTTTTGAGAGCGAACACTTCGAGAGTTGGAGAATGTGCACTCATTTGCAAACTAATTTGCGATGTTTGGTCTATCGAAAGACTTACCTGAAACCCAGTTGAATCTCACGTTTGTGATGTTTACAAGCAACTGAATGTGCTGCACCAAGCCGCCCTCATGTTTCAGTCGCTACGATAGTCGAGATATCACGATACATGTATATTTGTAATGCACTGCTCATAAGGTCGACGAATTTTCAGCAACCTTGTGAGTAGTGCATTACAAACATATATGAAATTGAATTAATTCTGGCGTTAGAAGATATCAGCACATTGTCGTGTGCTACAATGGTTGTTCAAAAGCCTGCATTTTGATCGGATTTGTGAATTTTCTAGAGTTCTCAAATTTTGAAAACAACCTTCAGCCCAAATGCGGAATTCCTAATGAATGCCTGATAGTTTTCAACATTGCATCGGTTAGAAGACACTTCAACTTTTTGCCCACTTATGTATCACTCCGAACTAGGTTTTCTCGGGTTCATTGTTTCTACTGGCGATTGAGCGAAACTTTTGGGTTTCCGCACATGCACTAGTCTGAGCATTTTTGGACTTGGAATTTTACTTTATGTAGCGAACGTAACCCCACCGGCATTTGGAAATGGTTATAGTTTCCTATTCCATTGTCTACATAAATGCAATTGGTGTTTTCTGATAAGCATCTACGTTGCTGAGGGCTTCCATACATTCACTTGTAAGTAAATTACAAACTGGCCATTGTAGATATCCCGTACACATATCGCTGTGNGAGTTGCTCACATAAGTTGGGAACCGGACGAATGCGGACTGATATATAACCCCAACCGAGTGATCTTTCAAACGATCAAGTAGTGACGGGGTCCGAAGGAGGCGACGGGTGATGTACTGTCGGCATCCGCTCTTCTAGTTGATCATGAAATTGTGTTATTGCGGTTATCAAGGGTTTTAGTCAGTGAATACACAGAGAAGTTTGAGAAGATGCGTTCAAGAAGAAGAATAGTTTGTTTTGAAACAAGGTGCATGAAATGGTTATAGTTTCCTATTCCATTGTCTACATAAATGCAATTGGTGTTTTCTGATAAGCCTCTACGTTGCTGAGGGCTTCCATACATTCACTTGTAAGTAAATTACAAACTGGCCATTGCAGATATCCCGTATACATATCGCTGTGTACTAGCAAGTAGGGCGTTAAGTCCTCCGAAATCAATGAGCTAGATGTTCCTCACCTTCAAGCTAACGAAATCAGTATGAAATATCACCGGTAAGTAGTTTGGCTCTGGGGGCGTGCGTGTCGGCTGTGTCCGTTCTGGAAGTCACACTACTCATAAGTTTGCTGAAAATCCATCAACAGCTCCCCACCGGTTAGGCCATTCTTCGTTATCGGTCCCCGAGTTTCCATCTAGCCCATAATCCACTTGAACCGAACTTGGACAGATTTTGAAAACTTCGATCATTTGCACTTGAATTCGGTCTTGACAGGTAACTCGGATGAATCCAGTGGACACGCCTGTTTGAGATGGTCCGGTTTAAATGAACGTGGTGCACAATGCTGCTTAGTATTCCAGCTGGTGCGATATTCGAGGTACGCAATACGCTGTTGTTTAGGCCTCATACATCACTGGCAAATTTGCTGAAACTCTTAGAAAACTCATGACAGGTTTCGGCCATTTGGATCTCCCGTCCAAAGCGAATTCGTGTGCAAGTGGGACTAGTTGTCGATTGCCAAATAAGATGCAACTGTTATACATTAATTCTCGGATTTTCAGTTTGAATTGGCTTCACTAACATGTCGGAGGAAGGATAATTTCATTGAAATGCGAAACTTACTCCTCAGAAGTGGTCACTCGAGGAGGCGGTCGACACGTTACCATGGAATGTGGTTTTCCGTTATTGAAGAATGAGCGACAATATGTTCTATCTTGGTGAGAGATAATCACTTTGTTTATGTCAAATAATAGACCGATTGTGGTAAGATAACTTGAAAATGATCACAGCGAACTGGATTTCGGCGAATACTGCCTGGGTAATCGATCGACGACAAGTACTCGCATAACGCGCAGGTCCGGTTGCATCGAGCGCTTACTTTCGATCGGAAGTTCGGTTTTACACGTAACACTCATGTTTGAAAAGCTGCTAAAACCCCTGCATGTGATGGCTGTCAACCGGTACCACATCATTGTCATTTAGATTTCGTTGCACTACCCAGCTGAATCGTACTGCATTACGCTTGGAACTGACTAGATTCCGCCTCGTAAAAAGCAACTTCCTCCGACTTTGGCAATTTGTGGGTTCTTGCTAGATGCTGTGTCTTCGCACCCGTGATGAGTGTCCAAATTTACTGTCGATTCACTTATCGATCATTGAAGCTTCCTCTAGTGAGTAATTGAACGAAGTGGTTGAGATCCTTCTGACTTTATGGCCTTCCAAAAATCCATAAACCAAATGTTCCGGTGAGACAGATAGTAGACGGAATTGGTTTCCCACCGCATGAACTGGCCAGATTCTTGGCCGGTATCTCAGGGCCACTGACCAGGAAATCGAGTGCTTAAATTAAAAATTCACATGACTTCTCCAACAAACTAGCGGGTGTCCTGTTTAGTTAGATGACATCATTGTAAGTTCCGACGTGAATTCGCTATGTTCAAATGTGCTAAAAGGGGACTCATTCGAAATAGCCAAGTGACAGCTATTAGCGTGTACCATCCTTTCAGAACGAACGCAGCTTACGGTAGATGAAATAGTGGAAGGTATAAGAGCACGTCTCAATCTCACCTATTTCGTTTTTTGACGGAGCGGTTTATAATCAAAATCAAGGTTTAACAATGGAATCTCAAATACCCACGGTTTTGGCAAATATGTTTACGGAAGAATTTGAACAGAGAGCTTGAGCCGGATTTCCATACCCACCTAAGATATTCTGGCCGTATGCAAATGACACTTTCGTCATGATGGAACGGGAAGAATGTAGTGTGTTTACAGTTATCTGAATGAACTTAGCCCACAGGTCAGATTTAGTATGGAGACAGAGTCAACTTCGGGTGCACTGGCATTTTTAGACTGCATAACACATAAGGTCGGGGAAACTAAAGACGAGTAGCCAGCCGACACTGGTGCAGTTTTGGACTAGTCGTTTGTCCATCCGCAATCGGTATTCCCTAGCATTGCCTCATCAGTGTTTAAGCGTGTAAGGGTCCTGTACACAGATGACCCTGATCGGACAGCGGCCAAAATTGACGTGAATAACAAACTTCCGGGTAGTGGATATCTAGCTAGCTTGATTGGTCGTCTATCGCGAAGGGTGCTGGTAGAGGTGTTGGTACACAACAGGGAAAGGATCCGGACTGTTGCCATTCCATATAAACCAGGGACATTTTAGGTCATTCGAAGAATTCTAAACACGACTTGCATGAGTGTAGCTATCCAGAGAGGGAACACTTTGCACCCTGTACTGATGCAGTTGAACGATTGCATCCCGGCAAACCGAACCAGAGACTATGTCTACAAAGCTAAGTGTAACGGCTGCACCAAGAACAGACGGCCAGGGAACTACACAGCAGAACCGGAGGGCATAGTAGAAAAATAAACAGGCCGCCGAGAAACGCAGAAGAACATCAAGCGTTACTGAAAGAGTCGGCAATCGCAGAACACGCACTGGATAGGAAACACAAAACAGATTTAGAAAATGCTGAGATTTTGAGGCGAGGACCACGGTCCACGTCACATAGACTTAGAGCCAAGTCGGCAAAATCGCCAAGCATCTCAGTGTAACCAGAATAGAAAGCGTGGAACTGGCAAGCGTGTGTCGATCAGTTGAGCTGACACGTGCTTGTGTACGGTCATCAGGGGGAAGAGCAGCCTTCATCTGAATTCCACTTGACCTCAACCCACCCGCTCAAACTAAATTGTGGGAGAACTCACAACGATACAAAAACAAAGGAAAATCTGCCAGTGGCAACCGAGGTGAATCATCAGTTGAAGCACCCTGAAATGGAACATTAACGAACCAAACTCGATCAGAACTTACGTGAAACTCCTCCAATCCACTAAAGTAAGATTTTAGCAATCACAGACAACACACCTGTTTTATAACCCGGCTAACTTGGCGACCTGCTCACTTGGCCTGATGAGACTTTTTTGTCAAAAGCAAAACGTTGCCAACTAAAAACTACCGATTGTTTACCAAGCCCTTCTGAAACATATAAGATCTCGCTTATCCTGGAAAGTGTTCACGTTCATCCTGGTTCATACCATCTCAGCGTGTAACGCAGTGACTTCTGGGAAGTAAACAAATGGTTAAATTATCAATTGACTGAATATTGTTTTGAAGGATAAGCTTTTCAATATTAACTTTTCTAAGCGGACGTGTGAATGAGGTGAAAATGACATTTACGCGTTTTTTACAGGTGACATAATTGTGGACTCTGTTTGGAACAAGTCCTTTCACCAAACAAAATCTTGTCCATATTCACATAGGTTCGTAATTCACCTCATCACCGAAGTTTATCAAGACTGGACTTTGTCTACTGTTTTACTGACGAAGAAGTGTATAATGTATGAGGCAAGATAAAGGATGACGTCAAATGATGCGAAGCTCACGCGAAATTAATGGGAGTCAGTTGTACGGATAAACAGTGTGATTTGACAAGTGAGCTTGTTTTTATTGCGTTGCCAAGTTGCCGCATGATGTTTTCCAAAAATAGCTGCCCCGAAGCGATAACGGGAGCACAACTTCAGCGGTGCGGTACTAACCCAGTGCTACATGAAAAAAATTAGCACATAAAAGGCGTTGCGATAACTTATCTCGCCACAGTCACCGATGTAATTACGGTAATTTACGAAAACCAGATGACATGCGAAACTGAATACCCAAATTGATCCACTTATTCACCTACTCAAGCACTGTTAATAGATCACAATAATTTTGTTGATGTTTTGACACAGCGCCACAAACACAGGCTCTTATGAAATTCTCAGAAGTATAAATCCGTGTACAGACTCAAGGCTCTCTCGTATAAACTTGCAGTCTCTTCCAGAAAGGTGGCAAAAATTAGACGAATAAATACCAACAAAGAGCCTATATCTGGGTGAGCAGTAAACACGACCGAACCGTAGTTATACATCCGAGATTTCACGAGACCTTGGTTTGAACACAGAAAACTTTTGTGCAAAGTAATAAAAATTGGCTGTGTTTATCCCTAGCCCTAAAACTTCTCGCAACGGTCGCAGATTTTTACGTCTTCTTCTGCAAGATATGGTTGGTAACCACTACCACTCGCGTTCCTGTTGTCATTCGCCGTCTTCTTCTGCAAAATATGGTTGGTAACCACTATCACTCGCGTTGTTGTTGTCATTCTCTCTCCAGGAACAAGGTTAAACGTCAGCTCTGCCGTAGAAAGATGCTTTCGCAAGTTCAATTTGGCTTGGAAGCTCAGGTTGATTGGGAGGTGGGGGTAGAAATCCCGATCGTGTTTCTAATCCAGCCTCTGTATCTCGATTAGTCCTGTCCAGGCTTGGGCTACCTGGCCCTAAACCCATCATGACATTCAGCACGAAGAACGAGAGCGGGAAGAGTAAATTAAAGAAGGAAAAAAAACAACTGTCAAACTGACTCCCTTGGAGATGCAACTTGACAAAGTTTCGACCGAACCTGAAAGTACCGTTATTCATATCAACATCTAAATTGCCCCCTACGTCATTCGTTCTAGACAGTGGATGGTAAGGGGAATAGAGAACTCCGCTGACTAGAGTACTCTGATGAAATAGTCTAACCCAGGTTTATACAAAGGCGCTGTAGAGCCAGCTGCGAACTCTCACCCTGTGATGAACATGATTGATATCCATTCATTGCTCTACTCATTATTCCCTTGTTTTAATATTCCAGATGCTGTACACATACGTCAATTCGAAAACATATGTGTTATTTATTACGCTGTGCTGAATTCTGAATTTCTGGTTCGTCTGGCTATATCGATATATGCGCGGAACATTATTCTCACACTTTGGCGTCGGGATTCGAACAGTTCATCATGCCTGCCAAAACGGAACCATTAAATGGTAATTCAGCTGCGCGAAACGCAGACGATTATTCGGAATGGTTCGGCATATGAAGTCTTAAAATTTCGCGCCTCAACCACTGAGCTATCTTGAGCCCTCTACAGAAAATGCCCTCACTCCTATAGGGATAATCTGCTGGTTGCATCATGATTTTCGTTGTAAATCAAAAACTCGGGAGGGCGTGGGCTGGACCGAGGTGGGTGATCCGATTCTGTCGTTTTCTTAGCACGATCATTAAGGGCAAAACATGATATGTTATGTTTCCTGCGACTTGCTCAATCTTATGTCTCCTATTGTGGGAAGCAAAATACATCATTTACGTCAGTTAACCTGCAGCCTGGGGAAACAAAATGCCAATTCAATTTAGTTTGTCCTGGGAATTTCGATTGGGTCGAATATTATACTCTTGCATACGGTGTTCTGTTTATCCTCGGGGCGGCAAAGTTTAGGTTATTTATCCTTGGGATACACATAATGTCACGAGCAATATGCGCACCAAGAAAAATGAACCAACTCATCATTGAAGAGAATTCTGAAACTCAGTTTAGTTTACAATCCATTTGAAATTGACCAGTATATACCAAAGAGGTTTGGGTTCTGTTGTCTTCCCGACAAGACGTACGAATGAGAGTATTTTATGTATCAGAAAGGTCTGAATCCTGATGGTAACACTAGGATGGTCGGAAACTACTGAGACCCTAAATATCCACCAAAATTTGGATAGTAATGCCGGCAATCATCCAGGCAAGTCAAACGTTCAATCGGTTTGGCAAAGGCCGACTAGCGTTCACGCACGCCAACAAGCACGACCAAATGTGATTAGCGTTCATGCATCTCTCAGAAGCACGATCGATGTTGATGCCTATTCACTAAGCGCCCATCGGCTGTCTGTAATAATGCCAGAAAGTGCCCTTGAAAAGCGCGGAGCCGTTGTAACTTTTACACTAGCACGCACGCGTTTGTTTGGGAAAGTCATTTGTGTAACATTTCCGGCACTGGGCACAGGGGTTGGAAAAGCAATAATAGTATCATTCCATTTATTTCAATCTGACATTTATTCAAAGACGAGGTGTAGCTGAAGATTTCCACCAGTTGGTGTCGAAAACCTGCTTTAATCGATCGCAAACTCTGCGTGTAACCGAAGTTATCAAATTGCCGTCTGAGTTGAGGTTTTGGCTCTAACTAGCCTCTGACGTTTTTATGGCATAGGGTACCAGTGGATTGCTCGAATGAAATACAGTTCTCACGACAGAAGATAATGTCATGACTGCTGCTCTCATAAAGTCACAACATAAAAGTTAACACGACGGGGAATCCATGCTTCATGGCTTGCTTATCGCCAATTCCTTGCAGTCAGTGGAAAAATTTACCAAATAGCGAATGACGACGCATTTCGTGCAGGTGTTATGTGGTGGCTGGCTTCTAATAGAGAGTGTGTTACCCGGCTCCAAACAGTAACCAATTCATTGCAGTGTAGGACTGCTTTTGTAGTGATGACCATATTTCACATATAAACTTATGTCGCAGTCTTTGGTCAACCGCAGAATGACTGTCCAGTACGGAATGATTTTGTACGTAATCCCAAGATAGATATCCGTGGTACGTGTAAATCAACTGTCACATCGATTTACTTGGTGGCGGTGATCCGGCTTTGATTTATTCGTCTGCGATTTCCTATCAACCTGGCTTTAATTGAACATTTTATTCTACGGCTATCAAATGAATCCTAGAAATATGAGACTGCGATGAGTTGCTGTAGGTTTTTGAGCAATCTTATAGGTAGCAGGTCATTTCGAGAATATTTGTACAGATTTTGTTGTGTATCAACAGAGTGACCAACTGGCCTGTTTTGTCGCCTGGCGTTTCATTGGTCGGTTCCTAAGCAGGTATTCCTCCTCCGCTGGTAATCGGTCTGCCCATTGTGTTGATTTATCTGCGTTACTGCGCGTCCGGTGTATCCAACGTTTCTTCTTTGGACTACGTGGAGAATGATTCTGGACTAGATATATCTGGCTTGTAGTCCATCCATTCCCGTCGCTCGTGCATGAGCATCGACTAGTTGATGAATCCGATACAACAACATCAGGTTGAAATGTGGTAAGAGAGCAACTCCACAAAACATAGAATTCGAGGAAAGTCATTACCAGTCTGATAGATAGACATACTATGCCTTCCCGACGACCTCATCCTAATATACGATGACGTTTCAAATACCTGTATGAAAACATATTCAAATTCGATATGGCTGAGTTTGAAGACCCGTCTCTATCATGGCTATAAAACAATATTTGGGCGGCTAGCTTGATGGAAAACACAACCCGTGTTTCGCTACTTTGTCACTACACGATACGGAACAGCTGTAATCCAGTAAATGCGATATATGCTGGGCTACCTCGGGTACCTGAATACAGATAGATAACGGAATCTTGTGTAGTAAGCGAATGATTCGCCGCGCATAAGAGATACTTAGGATCCGACATCTTGAGCATAGGTTTGTGTTAATGACTGAGAATTCTTTCAAACGAACAAGACGGTTTATTCACACAAGATACTCCCTAACGTCCACCAGCGGTCTTCACATTCCCTCAAAGAACTGGACATTATGCTAAACAATGGGGAAGAGTGTCAGTGATCCACACTGAATATCAAGTAGATATTGGCTCCGCGATTTAAACTGGTATTTGTGAGAGAGTTTGGTGAGTATTGACATATGTTGGTTTTGGATATTTCGAGGCGTTTTGATATATAAGCTCGACGTTAGCGAGGAATACGCGAAATTTTTCAGCTACTTAGCAAACGAGTGAAACTGTGTGAACACTAGGGAAAAAAATGCCTAGTAAAACGATGACCGGTTTTGCCGGTCTTGCGGCTCATCAGGTAAAATCAGTCCCGAGTTTCCGTCAGTTCTATGTTCTACTTGAACCCGGCCGATCTTGACAAATGTTCCCGCTTGTAAACGAATTTGGTTTCGACAGGGGACCCAAGTGAACCGCCAATGATTGTTTGCTTCTACAACACAAGTCTGATGGGATCTCAAGAATTGTGCCTACTTGATGAGCCTCAAGAATGGAGAAACTGTTCGTCAGGTGTCTAAAACCATTCCATCAGTCCAGTTTATGCAGCTAATCCTGTTGTGCCAATAGTGAAGTATTTGAATTGGTATCGAACGTCTATGATAAGATAGGATTCCGGTTGCAGCAGCCGTTGATCGTGAATGTGGAGGAGAAAGCGACGGAGACTGTTTTAGGAATCTTGAAATCAGTCAGGTTTGTTGATAACCCACCTAATTTATATAAGTTAGTCATCCTTACAGGGAAAGTTCTGGGTTCTTTTCGGTTAAAACCCTAGGCAATTAGATCAACTCGTATGAAAACAGACGAACCAGTGGAAGGCCTTCACTTTTCATTGGACTTCCTCTGTACTCATTGGTTTTGTGTGTTTCAAAAATATTGCAGGATTCTTTGAATCAACAATGGTATGGTATGCTTTTCGAACAGATGTGACACTAATGGCGGTTTTGCGCGTTTGTCCTTGATCAATTCTTAATAGTGCAATTTCTTGTAGAATTTCTCCTCTTTGGAAACAGTGTATAAGAGTACATTACATATAGTCCAGAGGATCGAACTCTAGTGAGCCATACGGCGTAATAGCTGGGCATGCGTAGCGTTTCAGTCAAAATACTTGCAGGTAGAATCGAATCAGTTTTGTATAAAAAATGGCCGGTCTCGTAGATCAAAAAGCGTGAAATATATCACCCTATACGGAATAACCAGAGGTTAAGTCAACAGAGATTTGAAAGTGGTTGTCAAAACATTGAAACCACGACAAACACTCAGAGGAAGTTGGAGGCATATATATAAAATGACTGACCCGAGTTCATTATTCATGTATATGATCTTGTGCCTGTCTTTCTACAGTTTTACCGCACCAATTGATCCAGCATTCTGTCGGTTGGACATCGATTTGTTCGGTAAATATTCCTGCAAATTGTGCGTTATTGAATGACAAACCTAAAGATTCCAGCCAGATTTGCTGGTCAGGTGATGCTTCACTATATTTCTTAGCAGCGTTGAACATACGGACGATTTGTAAACCGAGGAACATCGTCACCGCAGTCCCGTGTCGCGTCCGACCTCAATCCATCACTCTGTCGTGGTGGTCGGTTTATGCCGGCTGGAAGTCAGTTCCCAGGGCGTTTAAGCATGCCAGCATTGGCAAGGTTACATGTCGAAAGGTTGAAAAACTGAAGGCAGTTGAACTGAACTGATCTGAAATGAAGTGAACTCAACACAACTCAACTGAAATTCACTGAGCTAAACTGAATTGAACTCAGGCAGCTTCATTGAGCTGCTGTCAATCTTGGTATATAGATATGCTCATTGCAAAAGACTTTGCATGCATNGAAGGTGCTAGTGATTTGAGCACCACATTTGCCCCGAAAGTTAATTTGCTGGACGTTTAACTAAGAGTAATTTTGTGATTGAGCTTAGCATTAGGTGACGCCGTGGGTGAATGCATTGGCTAGTAATGTATGCATATTTTTGCGAACGCTTGTTTCCGTGCGTCACGGGGTCAACTGGCCTGCTGAATTTTGAGGCCGAGCGTCCGGAATTGATCGAATACCGCCTGGAAACACATGAGCTCATCACTCTTGGACAAGCCCTTAAGCTTTGGTTTCTGTGGGGTTGTCACATCCACGACGATGTCACAAAACGTTTCCTTGCTGAAGTGGCCAAGCTGAAATAAGTGAGAAGAATAGTCGTGGTAGGTTGTATATAGACTATAAAAGAGTTGTCGCACATCTAAAGGAATCAGGTTGGATTCAAGTAACGGACGATAAAATATTGGACTGATGACGTTTACCTGCTCCATGTATCCTCAATACATATTCCCCACTACACAAATAGACTCTTACTTAAAACGATCTGTTATCATGCACTCAGTTCCTTTGTTGAGATCAAATGTATAATAAAAATAAAAATACAAACCTGAAGTGCACGGTGCAGCCTTTGCCAAACGGTTTCATGTTCTTCCTCGTTTGCGGCCTCCACCAAGCGCCGAGACTTTGAGAACAAATGCACCTGACAAGAGGGCTTTCTATCTACAGTATTCGGCCAGAACCTAGAAAACAATTGAGCCGCACTTATTGGTAACAGGAACCCTGTCAATGCTGACTGAACGAATTGACTTCCTAGACTACTCACTCTTAAGAAGAAACTACAAAAAATCACTCGGTTGCCAGGGTAACGCGCATTACTGACGAAATTCATTCCTCTGCATATTAGTTTGGAGTACGTATAACATCCCTAAACTTCTCATAGATTTCGCTGAATATATGGAACATGGCCTTATCTCTCATGTGGCAGCTTGATTTTAGCAGGTGATAATTTCTGTGCTCTTTCCATGGTCAGTGGAAAACACGATGTTCCGTCAGACGGTTTAACATGGAATCGGCGGATAATTGCAACCGACACAATGCTTGCCAGTTGGACTAATAGGCT
>NW_008752085.1:314414-333048 GCF_000715545.1 Opisthorchis viverrini | reverse complement strand
TAAACCACATGGAGAGGCTTCTCGGATGAACGTTGTTGGTCGCAGTAAATCTTGTTTAGATTAAATATGTTTTAATTGAGGTTATCGAGTCAGTTCGTAATTAGCAGTCTTCGTCGATATTAACTGCGATGGTAGGCGTTTCTGCCACTGAAATGAAAACTTATTAGACTCCCATCGGAATGTGAATTGGCCACTTGATTTTTAGGCATCTTGGGGCGCAAGAAATTACTGGTTTAATAGACATTTCGATTTATCGAATATTGCGCTGAACACATACTGCTATCGTCCGATCATTTCGGTGCATCAGTAAATCATAGAGACCATGGAATTTTCCAACAGGGAGACCTCACACCGCCTGAAACAAACAATAAAGCATTTCCCAAATTCCCCTAAAACTTAATCAAGCCTTGAATCCAGATTGGGCGTGACTTGCAAAACACCCTCATGAACGAGACATTTATCTGGGTTCGGTTGGCTCAGCCCGTCAAAATAAAAAATCTGTGAATGTATAATCTGTTTTTTACGGTAAAACTACCTGAAAAAAGACCACTGACGAGAAGGTTCAAAGGTAGTTACGCCACAATCATTAGACCTGTTGTCTGACGCGTTGAAGTGTACTTTCTATAAAAGACCCACGATCCATTTATGATTTACAAAGAAGTTATCCCCTTGGCATTGGTGATTGCTGCAAAACAACACCAAAATATCACAGAGGTTGTAAGAGTTAAACAATGATTTCCCTTACCCATATGAAACTGGTTCACCAGTGGAAGCGACGTTGTTCGATGAAGCCTGGATTTTGTGTTATCATCGGCCAGATTTTTCTTGCGGAAATTTATGAGCTTCTTCCACACAAAATTAGTGAAGTAAACAAGAATAAATCAAGCTTGGAACTTCGTTCTTTTTTGCTGGTCAACGCTGATTTTAAGCCATATGTGGTTGATAGTATGAATGCACATTCAAAGGATCCATGCAAGAATCAGCCAGAAATTTACGCTACTTACTCCCCATATTTGGAGGGAGAACATCTTGAAACATAGCGCCAGAGTAGCAAGCCTCCACATACAGCACCAATTTGTTGAATATTTTTTGAATGCATGTAGGCGAGGGTATCGTTCAACTCCATGGCATACAGCTGTCGCAAGGCCAGAAGGAAATTCTCGTGAGCTCGAGATGAGTCACCGAAGGGTCAGTCACCAATGATGTGGATCCTTGATTGAAGAATGGGTGGTGTTATGTCCTGATTTAGTGCGGATAAACCAGGCTGTTGGTTTGTCGCTCGTGGCCGGACGGTTACACGTTGCATCTATTAAACGCACTACTGATTTTTTTTCACTAAGAATGGAAACATTGCTTCTCGGCTTTTCATCACAGAATGTTTTCTCATAAATACAAATACTTCATATTATTAAAGATTCGTCTTGTCGCTCTGGTAGCGAAAAGCAGTAAGCTGTCTTGTCAGGAAGGATTCGGCTGACGCGTTCTTCGTATCTTCTACGCCTCATGAGTGACCGTATACGACCCGCTGCTTTGTTTATGGTATCTACGTTTGCTCAGGAGTCTGACTGGAGCGACCCCAAATTCATGTGAGTTAACCGACCTTAAACTTCGTAAAACAAAATCGATGTGACGGTGTCGTCTAAAGCACCTTCACGATACCTATCAAATTTGAATTCCTGGGGATGTCAAACTTGAGAGTGCCGTAAAAACATCGTAGATTGTGTTCCATTTTTCGGTTAATATGTAGAACAGCTTGACTATTAACTTCCTTTATAAAGAATTACCGATGTCAATGCGCCAGCATACGTGTACGCAAGCCCTTTTATTCCGTTCACTATTTAGATTCCGATTAAAAAAATGCGTGCTAACACCGTGGTTACCAAAATTAACTAAAGTTACATAATCTTCTAGGAAGGCAATGTGGGAATTCCCACCATGGTCAGAGTAGAAGATGAACACGTTGTCGTTAGGACGGCTGTTATTAGGCAGAAATCTTAAGGTGGTCTTGAAGAGTAGCTCATTGGCTGGCGCCCCCACACATGGGTAAGCATAACTAAAAACCCGAGGAAATGGAAGCATAGCAAACTCGCATTTTCAGAATACACGCCACTGGATTTATTCAGTAGTTAAAGTAACTTACACTTGTCTGCTTTTGCATGGCCACGCGGATGTGTGGATAGAATTTCGATTCTTTGGACGTCTGTTAGTAAATTCTTGTATCACTGGTTATGGTAGCCCCCATGATTTTCAATGCATGAAGATGGTTGGGAGCAGTTTTTCACTTTAGCTAGTTTGATCATCATTGTCACATTCAGCGCTTTCAAAAAGACGCTCTTGTTAGAATGATTACGTCTGCTTATTTAAACAACTTCATATTACATACACTACTGAGGAAAAATATTATAACCAAGCTAATGCGATCCCACATTTGGAACATAGATATCCAAGAAGCCTCACGTTTAATCTAAAACTGATCTGGAAATGTTCCGTTTGTCGGTCGTTGATCAAGGGGGTGTCCACGTGTTCTCAGATCGTAGTGATCAGCTTGCGAATGTCCTACCACCAAACCAAATGACATCATGAGTGATTGGTTGGGTTGGAAGTTACTCCATACCTGTCTGATATTATACGGCTGTGACTGGTTGAAGGGGTATACACTTCTCGGGGTCCAAATGGTCGATTTCGAACTGTGCTGCGTTGTGAGTGGCATCCCCTGGATTCGATTGCTGCTTTAAATAGTTTCTGTCTGCAGACATTTTGTTCATAATCTGTTTGATGGGTTGCTGATTTCTAATGTGTTACATTCTGGCTTTCCACGTTTGATGGGGTCTCACTCCAAATTCTAGTTTCGTTACCACATTTTGATTGGTTGTTTCTGAATTGCTGTTTTGTTGCAGCCTAATTTTTCAGCTTTGTTTTGCGAACGCTCCTTTAGTTAATAAACCTGGTCCGTTGTGCAGATGAGTTTATCACCTTTGATCACCTATTCTATAGACCATCTCTCTTTATTTCTGAATCCCCACAAACATGCGGGATCGGAAAAACTGGATTTGCTCAACTTAGTATTGGAAAATTTTTTGACCACCTTTCTGTTCGTTTACTTATTAGATCTGATAACGAACCTGGTTAGAGCAGAAAAGCAAACCGGTTGGTGCAAAACTGACGAAAAAAGATAACTTTGACTTGGATTTCAATCATTTAAACCACAGTGTTTATCTGCGTTGTTCAACGCCATGTGGTAAAACAACTACTGAATCCCAGCAAACCAAGATCGACCGACCTCAAATTGTACACCATTGAAAATTGCGAATCCTTGGATATTTTCAAAACTTGACCAAAGTGGAGATTGACCTCTGTGATGTAATAATAACTCATCGTCTGAAATGAATAAAGCGGTATCCACTGCAGCGTAGCGAATCCTTTTGACGGAATTCTGGGAGCGTTACCTTAAGAGATTATATTCATATTTAGTGTCCTCAAACGTAATACGACTGGCCAGGGAACGAGATGGCTAACGTGGATACAGCGCGAGTTAACCAACCGAAAGATCCGGTTCAAGCCCAAACTCTGCCTTCCGACCGCTTCTGTCTAGGCTTGGAAAACTTGACAGTATCAAAGCCCGCGTGCAAACTTCGTGTGCAACGGCAGCTAGGCACATTAAAAATGGTACAGCCGAACGAACGATAGGGCAATGGACGAATTTTGAAATATACAGTCAACAGCCAAGAAACAAATTTCAATGCTTTAGGGATTTTCTCCTCATCGGCAGCATTACAAAATGGTTAGCTTACTAGAGTTTCTGCTTAATATTTGTTGCAAATCTTTAGCCGGCTGGTGCACTAAAACAACAGTAAGATATCAGTCGGATACATTTCAGGCTACTAAAACGAGCACCCAAACGAGTACGCATCATTCTAACCATCGTCATCATCATGAACACCATCAGAATGTGCTGCTTACATCAGGGTTACATAGCATCTACAGGCATGAAAACCCATCAACCAAAAGAAAATCTGATATGACATCTGAAGTGATGCATGAAACCCCATAATTGTCTGCAACTCAAATTCATCAATCATATACATGAGAAATACGGAACAACAACGAGAGGTGGTAAGGCCGTGGGGCTATTTATACGGCGTTTTGTATTAAAACGTCATAGTACAATATGTGTCCCAATGTGAACTTTTCCAACCGCTTCATAAAATCAGTGACAGGAAGAAGGCCCTCCCTGCTTAGTAGTTTATTACAAAATGCCAACGGCCCAGTTACATGACTGTTGGACAGGAAAGCAATCCTCTCATGTGCATCCTAATTAGAAAAACTAAACATCCGTCTTCACTTAAGCGCATCTTGCTGAACGCTCCTGGATATTCATTGGGTGTTGCTCAAGTGCAAGCAAATGGTAAAAAGCAGAACCACTAATTCCGCAAAGATCTCTCCTTACAAGCGAGTTCACAAGAAGAGAACTTCCTACCCACATGCCTCCGCAATCAGTAGTATCATCGTTACACAGCACTCTTTAAAGTTCTTACGCATGCCATTGGTCTTTATTTACCTCTGTCGGGTCGGCTTCTGCAGCGGGTCTAGTCGGCCGCTCTTTCGGTGTATCATGCCGCTTACGAATCTGCGTCCCATTTACTTTTTTCGATCTCCGGCCATCTTGAATCGTATAGACGTTATCCAAGCGGTCAGTAACGACAAACGGAAAAGGTCCCGGGACATCCACTGGCCCAATCTCGCCGCTTTCTTGGAAAGCAAAAGGTTCGATGGGGTGGATTGCGCCTGTCGTGTCCCCTTCCAGCATTTGGCATCGCTTACAGGACACCACTTAATCCATCACATCCTATACCACCCAGGCCAGTAGATCCTCTGCCAAAGTAAATGGTATCCCATGGCATTCGACGATAAGTTTCCGTATCAAAACGCTAGGTATCACGGCTAGCACAACATCCGAATCAGTGGTGTTCCAGTAAATTTTGCCAGCTTCATTCGGACTCACCCAGTCAAAGTGACTCTGGAGCGTTTCCAATTCCTTGTCTTCCTCTTCGTTCTCAATGCTCCTTTCATTCAACGAAGCTGTTGCAACCATTTGTAAAACAGGATCGTGCCGTTGAAGTTGCACCACCTTTCGGGATCCAGTTCAGCGACGAGGACATTTGCTCCAATTATGATCCTGATGACCTCATCTTCAACCTCTGGTCTTGACAGCCAACCAGCCAAGTTGTTCTCCTTCCCTGGCACGTGCTGCATTGTGATGTTGTAATCTCGCAGTCGGAGTGCCCAGCACGCGAGCTTTTCTCGAGGATCCTTGGGAGTCCCCATCCACACCAGGGTGTTGGGATCGGTTTTCGACATGAAATCTATGCCCGAGCAGGTATGGCCTCCATTCATCCAGGGTCCAGGCGATCGCTAAACATTCGTTCACGATGGTCGGGTACTTCTGTTCAGCGTTAGTCAGGACACGACTGGCATATTTGATAACGCCATTCCGCTGCTTTATGTCTGCGGCGATACCACGATCACTAGCGTCCGTTGCGACAGTGAACATCTCTCCGATACTGGGCAGTTTGATGGTCAGTTGCTGGTCCAACACCCGCGCTTTGACACGCTTAAAAGCTTCTCTGGTCCGTTCCAATTTCCGAGTTAGCCCGAGCAGGTCGAAGAGTTGCAGAGCGGTTGGCTGGCGTGTCGAAATCCGCTGCAAGTACCTAATTCGCAGGTGCCCAGCTCATTTTCCAACAAACTCATTTTCGCCCACGCCCGGCCCCTGAGAAGGTTCTTCAGCGTCGTCAACTTACTCCGGTCGGTCTCCAGTCCGGCGGCCTCCGCGACCTCTTCAAAGTCCTCCAGGAGTGCTGGAACATCCCCATCCTCAAAGGGTTGTGGCCAAGGAATCTTGATCCTTATCTGGTTCACGGCAATAACCTAAAGGAAGAATGCCTTCCCTGCGGATTAATTTATTACAAAATGCCAAGTGATCAGTTACCGACCATTGGACAGAGAAAGAATGGCTTTGTAAGATGAACGAAACGTCGCCACTCGACGACCCTGTATACAATGTGACTATATAATTTGGTTACTGTGATTGGAGGATGATTGGCGCTATATCCTGTCTAACTGACAGCTAATCGCACTACTGATGAACATTTTCTGGCCCAACGTTTACCTGGTTGTACGGTAGGCGAATTAATTAAGGCTTCCACAAATTAAATGCAACAGATTATTTAAAATGTGGGTAAAATAGGTTTCTTTGAGAGCTCCAGCACATCAGAAGTCTCGGCATGCAATACAAGCTCTGATTCGATACACATACCGTCGAGTATGAACTAGGTCTCGGAATTCCCATTTTCCGTATTCACAGCAATTGGACCACGGGCATTTTATGAAAAGTAACAGCATATTACGAGTTATATGAGTGAAAAAAGTTGATCACCTCAATACGAAATCGGTGGGATTGCATGATTTGCCTGCATGTTGGTTCAAAGTCAACCAAAATAGCGTCTTGTTCCATATAATGAAAAATCGAGACATTTACCTGGGTTCGGTTGGGTCAGCCCGTCAAATTCAAATAATTATGTGAATGCATAATCAGTGTCTTTACGGTAAAACCCCCTGGCAAACGGCCACTGGCGGGAACAGTCAAGTTAGACACGTCACAAGGATTAGACCTGATTTTGTGGGTTGAAGACTTACAAAGACTTACAAAGACTCACAATCCATGTTGTGCCATCATCGGTTAAACGCTTCTTGCGTGGAGTCATGGGCTATTTTCGTACAAAAATTGCGATGTGAACAAGCATATATCAAGCTCGGAACCAAGCTTGGTTCTCAGGCTTCGTTCTGTTCTACTGGTGAACGCCGCTTCTAAGCCATGTGTGATTGACATTATGAAAGTTATTTCACAGGATCCATGCAATGATCGGCCAGAAATTCACGCCACTTACTTCCAATATTTGAAGCAGGAACATCGTCAAACATTGAGCCTCCACATAGGGCACCAATTTGTTGGACATTTTTTGGATGCATGTAGGCGAGGGTATCGTTCAGCTCCATGGCATACAGCTGTCGGAATGCAAGCAGAAAATTTCTCGTGCGCTAGAGATGAGCCAGTCGATGAGTCACTCACCAGTGATGTAGATCCCTTGATTGGAGAATGGGTGGCGTTCTGTCCTGACTTAGTGCGGATAAATCGGCCTGTTGGTGTTCGCTCGTGGCCGAACGGTTACACCTTGCATTTATCAAGCACACCACTGAGGATTCCTTATAAGGATGGAACAGTTGTATGTACATTCTCGGCTTTTCATCACAGAATGTTTTCTCATAAATACAAATACGTCATATTATTAAGGATTCGTCTTGTCGCTCTGGAAGCAAAAAGCAGTAAGCTGTCTTGTCAGGAAGGATTCGGCTGACGCGTTCTTCGTATCTTCTACGCCTCATGAGTGACCGTATACGACCCGCTGCTTTGTTTATGGTATCTACGTTTGCTCAGGAGTCTGACTGGAGCGACCCCAAATTCATGTGAGTTAACCGACCTTAAACTTCGTAAAACAAAATCTATGTGACGGTGACATTTAAAGCACCTCGACGATACATATCACTCTTGAGATTGACGTACGAACATCGTAGCTTGTGTTCCATTTTTCGGTTAATATGTAGAACAGCTTGACTATTAACTTCCTTTATAAAGAATTACCGATGTCAATGCGCCAACATACGTGTACGCAAGCTTTTTCAGTCCGTTTACTATTTAGCCTCCAATTAAAATACTGCGTGCTACAAACGTGGTTACCAAAATTAACTAAAACTTACATCTTCTCCTGGGAAGACAATAACGGAGGTGGCACCATGGTCAGAGTAGAAGATGAACACGTTGTCATTAGGACCGCTGTTATTGGGCAGAAAGTTTAAGGTGGTCTTGAAGTGTAGCTTATTGGCTGGCACTCCCGCAGATAGGGGGGCACAACAAAACCCGCGAACACGTAGTTTAGAATATTGTTTTGTACACGGTGCTGGATATAATCAGTAGTTGAATTAACTTCCACTAGTCTGCTATTTGCATGGCCACGTGAATACGGGAATGAACATTCGATTCTTCGGAGGTCTGTTGGTTGATTCTTATGATTTTCAATGCATGAAGATGGTTGGGAGCAGTGTTCCACTTTAGCAGGTCTTATCCTGTTGCCGTTGGAATGGTCAGACTCAGGTCGTTTGAAAAGACGTTCTTGTTAGCATGATTACATCTGTTTAGTGAAATGTCTGCATGATATATACACTACTGAGGAAAAATATTATAACCAAGGTGAGGCAATACTACATTTCGAACATGGATATCAAAGAAGCCATATGTTTTATCTAAATCTGATCTGGAAATGTTCTGTTTCTGAGTCGTTGGTCAGGATGTTGTTCATCAGTTCTCTGCTCGTACTGATCAGCTTACGAATGTTTCATCACGAACCGAAGTGAAATCATCAGTGATTGGTTGTGTTGGAAGTTACTCCATACCTGTCTGATATTATACGGCTGTGACTGGCTGAAGGGAGCATACACATCTCGGGGTACAAATGGTCGATTTCGAACTGTGCTTCGTTGTGGCTGGCATCCCCTGAATTCCATTGAATTAGTTACTTTCTGAAGAGCTTTTGTTCATGGTCTGATCGATCGGTTTTCCGATTTCTAATGTGTTGCATTCTGGCTTTCCATATTCGATCGTCTCTTACTCCGACCTGGTTTCGGTAGTATATTTTGATGAGCTTTTCCGAATTGCTGTTTTGTTGTAGCCTAATTTTTCAGGCTTGTTTTGCGCACGCTCCTCTAGTTAATAAAACTGGTCCATTGTGCAGATGAATTTATCACCTTTGATCGCCTATTCTATAGACCATCTCTCTTTCCTCCTCTATCTTACCTAACTACAGGCGGGATCGGAAAAACTGGATTTGTTCAACTTAGTATTGGAAAAGCTTTTAACCAATATTTTGTTCATTTACTTATTAGATCTGCTAACGAATCTGCTTAAAGCAGAAAAGCCAACCAGATAGTGGAAAAATTGACGGAAATAATAACGTCGAGCTCACATTAGTTAAAGTTTCGTACAATGTTGGACAAGTTTCAAAATACAAACGATTAGACTCACAATATTTCAAGTGACAAAATTATCTCTCTTGAATATGTCTGAAAATGTAGTTTCGCGAAAAACTAGCTTGCTGCATCAGGATATAATGTCCGTGACAGACAGCGACAGCAAATAAAGTGTTACATATCCATTACCACTTGGTGGGTGAGTTCAGAAATGAGCGTTTGTCAAACTGAGTATTTTGGAAGGGTGAATGCGGGAACTCCCCACTCTAAGCTATTGTAAGGACCGGCGAAACTTCGGAAGCGGCCTATATGAACAGCTACCAAACCATTGCCTTGGAATGGCGACCGAACAGACCACGAGGTACTAAGTTCCCGGAAGCAAAGCTGAATGACAGCAGAGCACCAACTAACACGAAGCTTTTGAAGAAGGCCCAACAATCAATGTTCACAAATACTTTTAAATCAAGAGGGTTTCTGTCAAACTGCGAACCGGATCTGGAAATGTGTACGGTTAATGAGGAAACACGCACAAGGAGCGGGAGATTGAGGAGTTTGTCGCAATTGCATATCCAAAGTGTGTATATTTAACCGGATGAGAGACATACGGTTTGCGAGCGAATAAACATCTGCCTCGTTTACTGCCTTGTCTCTCGTCATGTGCGGGTCAAGATGACGTGGGAGGAATTTCGAAAGACCCACTTTGACGTTACTAAACCACACAGAACCTATGTTGAAACAGGTATTCTAAAAGCTAAGTGTATTATCGGTGAATGGCGATACAGATTTGGGGGACAGCCATAAATCGAGAGGGCCGCTAGTGGACGTGTTTATTTGCATTGTTCAACACCGTGAGTCAAAACAAATCCTGAATCCGTACAAACCAAAATCGGCCGACCCAACGTTGTACAAGACACAAAAGATATTTGGCCACTCACAACTACGCATATGTGAATAGTTCCGAAACTTGTTAACAGTGGCGATTGATGCCTATGATTTAATAATAACCAAAAGTCGGAAATGGATAAACCGGGTTTCCCCTGGAGTGAAGCTTACTCGAAGAGATTATGTACCCAGTTACTTACGAGAATTCTAAACACGCTTTTCGTAAATGCGATGACAATGACCTGCAAAACTAGAATTCTGGCTGTGATCAGCAAGTGCATTAGCACATTCACTCCGGTCCCAGCAACCATTCACTTTCACCCTACGAAATAATTGAAATCTAAGATCTGCCCTCCATCTTCACTGATATTTTATTCACGATGGTCGCTGTGTGCTGAAAAATGAATAATTCACTTTTTGGTCTGCTTATCAAGCATGGCATTTGGATTTACTCCCCATGCCTAGATTTGGTAGCTGAGTTGAACATTGATTACCTGGACGCACTACCAAGTAGCCCGCATCTACCTCAGTAGATAAGGAATACGAGAGAAATAGCCGCTATCTTGAAATGAGTATCACTCATCAGAATTCAACTGAATCACAGTTGAGCATCTGTTATCTATGATATTCTTTAGCTGAATGTGCTGTCCTGGACACGCTGCTTGGTTTGGTTGGTGCATCACTTGGGATATCACAGGATATTCCCCTGAGAAACTATTCGGGCACTGTTGGTCTTCGTGCACATTTCGTGGTTCTTTTGACAAGAACGCTAACCTACTTGATAGGCCAAACGGAGAAGGTTGAACTCGGTCATGGGCAGCCTGACAGTTCTCTATGACCTGATGACTGGTGTTCGTCCAAGTGGATTGACCATTCTGTAATATAGTAAAACTGGTTAATCCACCCTACGGTTTATATTGTGTTTTGATCCACAGTGTCATTTTAATTGCACACTGTGGCACACGGTAAACGGATGCAGGAATTCACTTGATTGCTGCCCACTGGAACACGGACTTACTTTTCCACGGTAGTCAATCACCACACCCTTGTACACATCTTCCTGCTCGCATTCATGTAACACCTTAACTTTAAACGGGTTTCTGGAATAAAAGAATGAAAAGTGGCAGTGAATCTTGTGCCTCCCGTCCACATAACTCTAGGCTTGGGAAACCGTGCAGTATTCCAGGTCTCGTGCTAATTTCGTGTGTAATTGCGGCTAGGCAGCCTAAAGGTGGTACAGCCGAACGAACGATTGGGCAATAAACGAGTTGCAAGTGTCACAGTCGGCACACAAGAACCAAACCTTGATGCTTTAGGAAGATGTTTTCTCCTCTTAGGCTGCATTACAAAATATTTAGCCTACAGGATTGCTTTTAGGTTTTTCTACTCTTCGGCAGCATTACAAAATGGTTAGCTTACTAGAGTTTCTGCTTAATATTTGTTGCAAATCTTTAGCCGGCTGGTGCACTAAAACAACAGTAAGATATCAGTCGGATACATTTCAGGCTACTAAAACGAGCACCCAAACGAGTACGCATCATTCTAACCATCGTCATCATCATGAACACCATCAGAATGTGCTGCTTACATCAGGGTTACATAGCATCTACAGGCATGAAAACCCATCAACCAAAAGAAAATCTGATATGACATCTGAAGTGATGCATGAAACCCCATAATTGTCTGCAACTCAAATTCATCAATCATATACATGAGAAATACGGAACAACAACGAGAGGTGGTAAGGCCGTGGGGCTATTTATACGGCGTTTTGTATTAAAACGTCATAGTACAATATGTGTCCCAATGTGAACTTTTCCAACCGCTTCATAAAATCAGTGACAGGAAGAAGGCCCTCCCTGCTTAGTAGTTTATTACAAAATGCCAACGGCCCAGTTACATGACTGTTGGACAGGAAAGCAATCCTCTCATGTGCATCCTAATTAGAAAAACTAAACATCCGTCTTCACTTAAGCGCATCTTGCTGAACGCTCCTGGATATTCATTGGGTGTTGCTCAAGTGCAAGCAAATGGTAAAAAGCAGAACCACTAATTCCGCAAAGATCTCTCCTTACAAGCGAGTTCACAAGAAGAGAACTTCCTACCCACATGCCTCCGCAATCAGTAGTATCATCGTTACACAGCACTCTTTAAAGTTCTTACGCATGCCATTGGTCTTTATTTACCTCTGTCGGGTCGGCTTCTGCAGCGGGTTTGTCTGCCTTTCGGTTAGGCCATTTCTTTTATGTGGTATGGTGCCATGCTTAGCCGTCTCAAACCCAGCTTCTGTTGAATGGCGAAAGGAAATACTTTTGACATTTATCTTTGCCAATGGAGACATGGCTCCATTTATCCAGCGCCCAGTGTATGGATAAACATTTTTTCTCGATGGTTGAATACTTCTGTTCAGCGCTAGTCAGGACACGACTGGCATATTCGATAACTCCATTTCGCTGATTTAGGTCTGCGCCGATACGGTTGCACCGATTGTGCTGAATTCCTTAACAATTTGGCTGTAGTATGCTGCTCGTCCAACAGACTGCCGTAGGGACCGCTTTGAATTGAAAGTAGCACATTCCTTGTTCTTTGCCAATTTTTGGAAGTGGGCTAACTTCTTCGTGATCCCATGTATGACCCAGCGGTGTCACCGACCTTCGCGCGACCTGTGTCTTGGCTCCATTTACCCGCAGAATAGCCTCACGGCAGCGTTTGTATAACCGTCAAGCTTGATTACGCCATACCTTGTCATCATGGCGGTCGGCCGGATTGTCGAACTCTACTGCAACAAATTCCTTCGCGGAAACCAATCTTCCAAGAACCTTTTCAGGCCTCATTCCATGTCGCCAACGTCCGGCCCCTGAGAAGGATCTTCAGCATCGCAAAATTACTCCGGTCTGCCTCCAGTCGGGCGGCCTCCGCGACCTCTTCAAAGTCTTCCAGGAATGTTGAAAATCCGCATTCTCAAAGGGTTGTGGCCAAGGAATCTTGATCCTTATGTGGTTCACGGCACGAACTAAAAGGAAAAATGTCTTCCCTGCGGATTAGTTTATTACAAAATGCCAACTGACCAGTTACAGACAGGACAGAAAGGCAAACCTCTCATATGCACCTCACTTAGGAAAACTAAACATCCGTCTTCAACTAAACGCGCCATGCTGAACGTTTCTGGATATTCATTAAGTGTCGCTCAAGTCCAAGCAAATGATAGAATGCGAGTCAAATATTCCGCAAACATCCCCTTTTCAAGCGAATTTACAGGAAGCGAACATATTATTCCCATGCCTGCCCCATTAGTAGTATCACCGTTACATCAGCAATTCATGATTATATCAGAAAAAAATGGTTTAATAAGATGACTGAAACTTTCTTTTGGTAAGTCGTCACTCGAGGAACCCGTCAACAATTTGTGACTGTGTTTGTTTTCTTAGATTGAAAGATGATTGGCCCTATATTCAATCTATCTGACAGCGAATCGCACTACTGATCAGCAGTTCTTGGCCCAAATTTTACCTGGTTGTGCTTTGGGCGAATTATCAAACCACAGACAAACTGATCTGCTGAATGTTTTCCTATATGAAAAGGCAACAGATTATTTAAAAGACAGCTTTGAAGTTTTTCGCGTCCGTACTAAAAGGTGATCCACTTCTTCCACCTCCTAGATGTTGGCCTTCAACGACGTCACGATAGTACACTGAAACGATCGGTGTACAGAAAACCTACTTGGTCCAATCAATACATTTAATTTAAGAGCTTCGTGCCGCTAAAGCAGAAACGAAGCCTGATTCGCAGCCTAACTAAAAGAGCGAATAAAATATCCTCTGAAGTTGAGCTGGAACAAGGATTTCGAACTCTAACCAACGTCCTAAAAGACAACGGATTCCCCGACAAGTTTATTACAAAGCATCTGAAAAGGGAGGAAGCAAACACCATCACAGCCAGAGCTGGAAGGAAACCAGTTTACATCAACCTCCCTTTTAAGGGAGATAGACCAGCCGATCTACTGAACAGAAGACTTTCCATCAGATTGAATAAAGTTTTTCCCGCCGAAACACTCCGAACCTGGTTCACCTGTCCTTGCTGTTGTGTAGCGGAATACATCGGACGCACGACTAGGCAACTCGGCCTAAGTATGAAGGTACACAATCCACCTTGGTTAGCTTCTGGAACCAGGAGAACAACAACCAGCTCTGTAGTACAACATTTAACTGACACTGCAGACAACGTGATACGTAGAAAACCAGCGCAATCATTGATTCTTTGGCCGAATACTATGTCCAAAAGCAGAGCAAATTATCACAGAACATTGTTTAAAAGAACGACTGAATATCTGAGACTCCAAGTTACGTATTGAGTGGACAACGGAAATTTTAGCTTGTTCGTGCATTTTTGAGTCATTGGGCAACCGGAAGCGCCGTAAGGTGGAATTCCATTTTTAGTCCCTGCACATCTGAATCCCTAGCTATTCTTACGGCCTTTCCTGGTGTGGTTCGCACACCTCGGTCAGGATGAAACCTTATTTCAGTGTTTATTCGATGGAGTTAGGTCGAAGATAGTTCGCGCTTGCATCTCAGTTCCGCAAATGAACAAATAACCAAACGTCCATGACCTCTTCCGCGGAACCGTACTCAATATAAACACCATTCTGACGAAACTCACAGCTTGTGCGTCGCCCACTTTGGACACGCCTAACCAAGGACCAAAGTGAATGAAGAATGACAAGAGTGCTCAGTCTGACGGTTAGTTTACAGGCGTTTCACTGGCATCAGGATAGGAAGCATTATCATCGCGGAAGGCCAATAACTACTGAAACCTTTGCAATTAAACTTTTTGGCTTGATTGCCAGATCAGTAACCAGTTGACAAATAACCTGTAGAGCAATTCGATTTGGCATTGTCTTGACATATTTTCAGTGTTTGCACCGATCGAACAAAATGTATTCCATAGGTGCACGTACCGATATTTCTGCACTGTCCGATTGCGTTTAGCAGCTTCAATTTGCGTAGCGGTATTCACTTAAGTTCACTTGTTTGACCCTCACAGCACTACAGTTGAAGATATTCCGCTGAAATTAAAATTGACAAAATAAGAGTTTTAATATTGCGAACATAATAATAATAGTAATACTTCAGCGGCAGCTCCGCTTTGGTATGCAGCCACAATATTGGCTGAGCAATCGCCGGGCAGCCCAAGCCTGGACGTGACAAGTCGCAAAGCCGAGGTTGGTTTCAAAACACGGTTAGTAAGTTATGGGCTTAAGCACTGAATTCTCCTGAGCTCCTAACCAAATTGAGCTCCCCGAAGCACGTTTTTAAGGCAAAGAGAAAGTTAAACCTTGTTGCTTGAGACCGACCGAAAGCAAGATCGCGAGTGACATCGGTTACCTACCATATCCTGCAGCATTTACAATTTGGGTTAGTTTCAAGGAAGACTTGCAAAACTCTGTGACCGTTGCGAGAGGTTTTAGGGCTAAGAATAAACATAGTCAATTTTTATTAGTTTACACAAAAGTTTTCTATGTTCATGAAATGTTGGATGTGTAACTACGGGTCGGTCGTGTTTACTGCTCACTCAGATGTCGGCTCTTTGTTGGTATTTATTCGTCTAATTTTTGTCACCTTTCTAGAATTTATAAAAACTAGCACGATATAGCCTTGACTGTGTACGTGAATTTCATAAGAGTTTGTTTGTTGCGCTGTGTGTCAAAATATCGACTAAATTATTGTGATCAACTAACAGTGCTTGCGTAGTTGAATAAGTGAGGTCAGTTTCGGACGCTAAATCGTTTTCGAAAATTTCCGAGATAAGTTATCGCAACAGGTTTTGTGTGAAATTTTTTTCATGTGGCATTGGGTTAGTACCGCACCGCTAAAGATGTGCACCCGCTATCGTTTTTGTGGCGGTTACGTTTGAAGAGCACCATGTTGCAACTTCGCAACGCAATATAAACTAGCTTCTTGTTAAATCGCACTGTTTATTCGTACGTCTGACACCAGCTAAACTGGCGGGATCTTCGCACAATTTGACGTCATCTTCACTCCTGCCCCATACATTATACAGTGCTTGGGCTGTGAAACGGTAGACAAAGTTCAGTGACTTGATTAACTTCGGTGATGAGGTGAATTACGAAACTATGTGAATTGGGACAAGTTTTTGTTTGGTGAAAGGATGTGTTCCAACCAAAGTCCACATTTAGGCTACCTGTAGAAAACCAGCGTATAGGACTTTTCGCCTCATTCCATCATCCGCTTAGAAAATTCAAGATGAAAAAGCTTATACTTCAAAAATATACTCAGTAAATTGATAATTTATTCATTTGCTTACTTCTCAGAAGACACTGCTGAGAAGGTATGAAACAGCATAAACGTGAACACATTCCAGGATAAGCGAGATCTTATATGTTTCAGAAGGGCTTGGTAAACAATCGGTAGTTTTTAGTTGGGCAGCGTTTCGCTTTTGACACAAAAGCCTCATCAGGTCAAATGAGCAGGTCGCCAAATTCGCCAGGTGATAAGACAGGTAAGGAACAAATCAACGAGTCCCGTTCAGATGGTCACACTGGATCAGTTTTGAGTGCGAATTAAGGCTCTTGTCGGTTACTATGGCTGTCAAAATTTTTGATCTTTTGGATTAGAGGAGTTGCAAATAAATACTCATCGTGTTTGGTTTGTAAGTGTTCCAATTCAGGGTGTCACTCGTACATTTTCGTTTGTGTTTGTAGGGTTGTGAGTGCTCCGATATTTAGTTTGAGCGCCTGGGTTCCACGACAGTTCCACGCTTATTATTCTGTTAGCACTGGGATGCGTTGCGAATTCTACCGCCTCGGCTATCAATCTCTGTGACGTGGACCGTGGTCCTCGCCTCAAAAACTCAACGGTTTCTAATTCTATTTTGTGGTTCGTATCCAATGCGTGTTCCGCGATTGCCGAGTCTTTCAGCAACGCTTGATATTCTTCTGCGTTTCTCGGCGGCCTGTTTATTTTTCTACTATGCTCCCCGATTCTGCTGCGTAGTTCCTTGTCCGTCTCTCCATGGTGTAGTGGGTACACTTAGTTTTGTAGACACTCTCTTGTTCTGTTTGCCGGGATGCAGTCGTTCAACTGAACAAGTGCAGAGCGCAAAGTGTTCCCTCTCTATATAGCTACTCTCATGTAGGTCGTGTTTAGTATTCTTTGAATGTCCTCGGATGTCGCTGAGTTATATGTAATAAGAGCAATCTTGATCCTTTCCCTATTGAGTAATTACACCGGTACCGACACTCTTCGCAAAGGAAGCTGGCTAGATGTGCGCTATCCCAAAATTTGTTTTTTACATAAATTTTGGCCGCCGTCCGATCAGGTTCTTCTGCGCACAGGACCCGTACACGATTAAATACTAATGCGGCAATGCCAGCGAATACCGATTTCGGATGGGCGGACGTGTAGTTCAAATCTTCCTGAGTGTGGTTTGCTTCTCGTCTTTGACATTATGTTTTATGCAGTCTAAAAATGTAAGTGCACCCGAAGTTGACTGTCTGCATATTAAGTTTGATCTGTGGGTGCAGTGCATTCAGATACTTGTAAAACTCACCAAACGTTTGCGTTTTATCATGCCGAAAGTGTCATGCACATACGGCCAGAATATCTGGGGTGGGTATGAGAATCGGGCTAAAGCTCTCTGTTCAAATTCTTCCGTAAATATATTCGCCGAAACCGGGATTATTTGAGATTCCATTGTTAAACCTTGATGTTGAGTATAAACCGCTGAGTCAAAAAACGAAATAGAAACTGTGTTTTTTTTCTACCCTCCATTTGCTGCCCCTGCCATAAGCTGAATCCGTTCGCTACTTTGTTGACGAAGTTTCGTGAACTCCTAATGTAAGCACTAGATTTTCCTCTGAGGAGCTTTAAGATACCGGCCAAGATTATTAATTCAAGGAATTTAATTGGCAGTTTTGTGATATCGGTTCAAAGTCATTCTCCATATCAAATTCAAGGATTTTGGGCAGCTTTTCAAAAAACAATCAATTGAAGTTCCGAGCAAATTAAACATTCGATACGACTGGACCTGTGCGTTATGCGAGTAATTGCCGTCAATCGATTATCTAGGCAGTATTCGTCGACATCCCGTTCGCCGTGATCATTTTCAGGTAATCTTTTCGCAATCAGTCTATTATTTTTTACATAGTCAAATCAAAGTTGTTACATACAGGCTATCCGATGGAATTTGTCTTTAACGTGATATATCAGTCATTTACCTGATGAGCGTTTCTCCTCAGTAAAATTAAGAATTGGATTAAATTACCTGAAAAAGCCTCGAAAACACGGGTTAGACGCTAGTTCGATTCGTACTCTCCTCAGATGGGGTGTTTAAATTGCTCGCATGTTCCTAAACAAAGCTAGGGAAAGATTTAGCTGGTAGGTTTTGATGGTGTAAAAAACCTTAGTAAATTTTATGGAGATTTCTTGGTGTAATTAAAGGCATTATGTGCCCAAAAGCTGAGAAGCACCGCGAAGCCATTTCACCCTTCCTGGAAATCAGCAGCGGTGCGCATCTCAGGGAAATCCAGGTGGATTATGACCCAAACCGTGAAGACAATACAAACTAAAATGTTGAGAATTACTGCATGACAGTTTCATCGTATTTGGGAATCGACAACTAATTTTGAAGGGAGCCCCAAAACCGGCGAAGACTG